>NC_064640.1:1061550716-1061650716 GCF_023864345.2 Schistocerca serialis cubense | reverse complement strand
ATTTCTACATTGCGACATCATATCACTAATTCAATTGAAACAGTAACAGAGGAAATGTTACAAAGAACTTAGTACAAAAATGCATATTGACTCTATATTCTTCAGGCTGCAATTGGTTCACATGTAGAGGTGTGCTAATGATAAATAAATAAATTTTCCAAGATGCTCTACAATCTGGTGCATTTTTCATTGTAGTATCTACTGTAGTTTTTTCCCCTGGGCCTTTGAAATCAGGGAGGTGTGAGTGGGACACCCTGTAATTGGCTGTTCAGAGGATAAACTGGCTGTTTGAAATTTTGGGAAATGATTTTTACCACAGTGAAAATTTTCTTTTTTCAATGATTCCAGGCTGAAATTGTTAATCTTAACTGTGACACTTTCTCAACTGATTCCAGGTAATGCATAATGAGCTACCTTTCTTTGAACTCTGTGTGTCATTTGTCAGTGCTCTCTGGTAATGAACCAAAACCACTCAAGAATGCTATAGAACAGTATCAACTAGTACAGTGGGACTAGTTTTACTAGTGGATTTGTTATGCTCACTGAATCTTCTGTCAGTAGAACACCATCCTTAGCACTCTTTCCTTACAACCATTTTTATATCATTATTCTAAAGTAACCTTCTGTTTACTCTAAACACAATATATTTAGTTGAATCAACAAACCTGAACTTTTTGCCATTTATCATATTGTATTACAAAGAGATCTAGAAACATCAAATAAGAAGAAAAATTCTGAGGATGAAACCTATATTGCTAGAACCAGAGAGAGAGTGAGTGTGTGTGTGTGTGTGTGTGTGTGAGAGAGAGAGAGAGAGAGAGAGAGAGAGAGAGAGAGAGAGAGAGAGAGAGAGAGAGAGAGAGAGAGAGAGATATTGTACTTTCACCTGTAGCATCATAATGCCAATGAGCTGCATCCCCAAACTGCCATTCAGCTGGACACTACACATATTGTACTCAATCTAGGGCTTGGTTTCCCAACTCCATTTGATACTGCTGCATTTCATGGTCAGATTTCAGTTCCTCTCTATTTACCTCCGCTTTCTCTCACAGTTGCAACAATTAGTGATTCAACTGTATAAAGATATACACATTCAGTTAATACAGATTACTGTTATTTTTCACTGAGGTGACAAGCATACAACAGAATCGCATTCACTTCCAACAAATCATACAAGTCAGAAAACTCACATAATGTCAATGATCTGCTAACAGTAAATTCTTTACTGCTTTTCACTGTAAATATTAGGATGTAAACTATAAACTGCAGTAATGTGACAAATGTTATTACGGTTTTGACACAGAACTGAAAACCAAATAAAAAAAAGTGTTTTAAGTGAAGTAAACTGTACATGAGAAGTGTCCTTGTTCAAGACAGATCTGTTGCTTAGTACCAAAAGTGAGTCTTACAGAAAATGAAATTCATCATTTTTGAAGACTAAAACATAGTTATATCCAAATCTTTAATGGTGACACACAAATCATTACTAAACCTATTTTTCAACTTAACTTCCACCAGAAGTGAGAAACCTATTATATCACTGGACAAAATTTTAATCCTTGTGTTGTAGAAGCCTGCTGACTGGGAATGGAAGCAGAATCTCAGGCTTGTTGAGCTCTTTCTTCATTGTGAAAATGCTGAACTAATGACAGGAACTTCTTGAGGTGAAAGAAAAGATGAAATATGCTGGGAGTAAAATCAGGATGTGAGTAGGTTGGTAAACCAACTCCCTGCTGAACTACTCCAGAATAGATGTTGTGTGCCAAATTGTATGTCAGTGAGCACTGTCACAGATCAACTTCATACAAGCACTGAGCATCTTGCCACTCAGATTCAGTGGCTCATTGAAATATCCATTGTTTCACAATAATGGACAGCATTACATGTTTCACTTCTATGCATCAAGTCAGTGTGCACAATGCCCTTCCTCTCCCAGAACACTGAGCGCATCAATACTATCTGCTATAACTTTATCCTGACCATTTATCTACTGTGACACCAACACATTGATTGGTACCGAGTTTCTTGGACACAGTGAGTAACCCACATCACATCTCCTGTTAAAAGCTTATTGAGAAACCTATTGCCACCATCACAGTACATCTCTCAAAGTGTCAGTGGTGTTCCCATGTCATTCAGTTTCATGATCTTATATGATGTATTTTGGCACGTGCCTGATGCACACTTCTTTCAAGAGCAAGTGCTCAGTGCCAATTTCATACATCAAGGATCGCATTATCTGGGGAGGAAGGCTGCCAAGCTCTGTAATTGTCGAGTGTCAGTTTTCCATAATTCACCATCACACCGCCTCCACAAATCTGTCATGGTGGACAGTCAGTCGCAACCTCCTTCAATATGGAGACTGTTGTATGTATGCTGTTTCCACAGCACATTTTCACATTATTGTGAAAATTATTTGGATTCTTCAGTAACAGTAGCACAATGTTTTGCAACTTGTGCCCCTTAGTCACTTACAATGATGAATTTTGCATCTATTTAGTCATCATCATGTCATTAGTTTTTGATTTATACAGTGATGTCCAACTCTGAGTTTGGAAACTTGTATCTGTATGTTAACCAACTGAAGACAAGCTGGAGACCAGTGTTGTGTCAAATAATGTCAGTTTTATAGTGACTGCTAGCAGTTATTATCCGGTTCCCTAATTCTGTTTCCAGTGTGACAGTACGGCACTATACCATCATTCCTGGAGGGTCCCACAAAAACTGTAATAAAAACAGCTATCACTCTCAGAGCATATACGACATTCAATTGCCACTGATGACCACCTCTCTCAACCCAAGCACATCCTACTTGACATACTGTATGGAGCAGTAAGATACACATTGATATAAGTCATAACAATTGAGATGATTTTTGTTTTCAATTTTTTTTATTATTATGCATAAGCATCAACAAAAGTTTCTCTTATCATTTTAGGTACTGTATACCTCCTCTTCTTCCCTACACACAAAATCAAATCATTTAACTTATAACTGTATCAATACTAAATGTAAGCTTTCCTCTTGCTTCATTAGGCATATATCACTCACCTTCTCAGTTATCCATTGGCCTTTATTGTCACACTCACTAAGCGGTTTGTGGAGGGACAATGCTTGAACACTTGTTGCTTCCTCAGTTTAGCAAACTTGGAGTTAATAGTAGTAGTAGTAGTAGTAGTAGTAGTAGTAGCAGCCTGTAATGGCCAGCCATTTGACAACATGTGGACAATTTTCAAGCTATTATGAGGAAGAGATAACAGTCTAATTTGGTCATTTAGGTTAATCAACATTTTAAACAAATAACTGTTGGAAGACGTTTCACGCTGTTGCTTGCCTGTGGAGTTTGACAGTCCTCCTCTCCCAGCTGGGCCATCTGCCATTGCAGGGCTTCTACAGCTCCCACACAGTTCTTCAGCACGTCTGTCACATCTTCATGCTTCTTCTGCAGCTACGGCACATTGACTTCTTCGTGGCTGATACCTTCACTCAAAGTGAGCCACAGTGCATCTGACATTCAAATGCAGACATCATCTGAATCTGCAAAGAATTGGAAAAAGATACAGACACACGCTAAATTTCTGGGGGGGGTTTCCAAAAATCATAAACATTATCAACACAACGAACTTACATGTGTCAAACAAAAGTTAATTTTACAGACCATCTTTCTTTCCCCACAAGCTACAGAGAGAATAAGAACAAAAGGTAGGCCACTCCACAGGAATTAAGAGTGCGAGCTCTTAATGTTGGTCTACAGCTCCTGTGGTAGCTGAAAAGGGGAAGACACACCACAACAAGGGAGCTGATCAACTTGCAGACTTACCTCGAACATACATCTGAAGACCATACTCCAAATTTCATATGCCTGAGTACTGAGCACTCTCCACAAGCCAACTGGGACAGCAACACCACTCTACATAGAGTTGACTTAGCAGTCCGATGCTCAAAGCTCATTGATCAACTACCTGGCCACAGGGAACCGACGGGGAAGGGGGCGGGGGTACTTCTTATCAGAGAGGTAAACGTACTAAGTGTGAAGAACTGAAATGCATGTGGTTCATGTTGGGTACCTAATCTGGCTGCAGCTCATCAAGAGCTTGGTTAATGACACTCTTTCATTATTTAAGAATGTGATATACTGCACTCATGAACAATTCAATTCTGTAATATTTCACACATAGCATGTTCTACGTCTCTATTTACAACTCCGATATTATTTTCATTACATTCACGTATGTGTTAGTGCAGAAGTATTATAAAACCATTTGTTCTCAGATGTTGATATTTCAAAGTTGCCATGTAGGATTTGTGTGGTTATTTGTGTAACTGGCAACACTGGAAATTTTATTACAATTGTCATTAGCAGTATTAATATTGATAATTTAGTTAGTAAAAAGAGTTTGGAATAAGTAAACTGAAAATAGGTTTTAAGTGGGAACAGTTTCTGTTAATATGTTAATATTTATTTATTTATTTCTTGTTCTGTGGGACCTAATTAAGGAGAAGTCTCCATGGTGATGGAACAAGTCTATACACGAAATTATGACATAATATTAGAAACAGATAAAATGAAATATAAAAAAAATATATTCAGGTGACAAGTTGTAAGTTTAAATAAAGAAAATAAACAATGCAATACTGGAATTTGCTTAATTTTTTAGCTCTTCCAGGAGCTCCTTGACAGATTAGAAGGAGTGAGCCATGAGGAAACTCTTCAGTTTAGACTTAAAAGAGTTTGGGCTACTGCTAAGATTTTTGAGTTCTTGTGGTAGCTTATTGAAAATGGATGCAGCAGAATACTGCACTCCTTTCTGCACAAGAGTCAAGGAAGTGCATTCCACATGCAGATTGGATTTCTGCCTAGTATTAACTGAGTGAGAGCTGCGAACTCTTGGGTTAGGCTAATATTGCTAACAACAAATGACATTAAAGAAAATATATACTGTGAGGGCAATGTCAGACTTCCCAGACTATTGAATAGGGGTCAACAAGAGGTTATCGAACTTACACCACATATAGCTCGAACAGCCTGTTTTTGAGCCAAAAATACCCTTTTTGAATCAGAAGAATTACCCCAACAAATAATACCATACGACGTAAGCGTATGAAAATATGCGAAGTAGACTACTTTTTGTGTTGAAGTATCACTTATTTCAGCCACTGTTCGAATGGTAAATAAAGCAGCATTTAGTTTCTGAACAAGATCCTGGACATGGGCTTTCCACAACAGCTTACTATCTATCCGAACGCCTAGGAACTTGAACTGCTCCGTCACGCCTATAATATGCCCTTTCTGTCTGATCAAAATATCGGTTCTTGGTGAATTGTGAGTTAGAAGCTGTAAAAACTGAGTCTTACTGTGATTTAGCATCAAATTATTTTTTGCAAGCCACGAACTTATTTCATGAACTACATTATTTGTTACTGCTTCAATATTACACACAAGATCCTTCACTATCAAGCTGGTGTCATCAGCAAACAGAAATATTTTTGAATAACCTTTAATACTAGAAGGCATATCATTTATATAAATAAGAAACAGCATCAGCCCCGGCACCGAACCTTGGGGAACGCCCCACTTAACAGAGCCCCATTGGGACTGAACATCACTACCACTCTCAGTATTGCGGATAATTACCTTCTGCTTTCTGTTCTTAAAGTAAGAGGCGAACCAATTGTAAGCTACTCCCCTTACTCCATAATGGTCCAACTTCTGCAGTAATATTGAAATGATTGGAGTGGCTTTATAATGTAATACCTTTTAACACATGTTGTTCATGGTAAGGAACTTTATTATGTTGGAAAATGTTGATAAAATTTGGAAAGAGTGATATTATTGTACACAGCAGTTCATTTAAATAACATGGATCAATAGTCCTAAAACCTGGAAACAACTTTTCAGACAGTAATATCACAGCACTAAGACTCAAACTGTAGCGATTTGAGAATTTCCGCGTAAATTCTAGAACCGCTCGTCCTTCTACCATTGCGAATACAGGATATTTTATAAATAAGTGTGAGAGAATGTACATACTGTGTGACATGTTTTTGTTTGCAGGCTTCAAAAGAGTCACGAACACAAGGTAGATGTGATGGTATCAAGTGTTTGCCGCTCGCACCACGGAAGCTGTATTGGAAGAAAACGAGTGTTTATGTATCTAATGGTTTTTTTAATATCATTGACTATTGTAACAAGAAAAAAGAAGAACAGTTGAATCATTGTTAAATAAACTTCACATATTGGACTAGCTAGAGGCAAGACAGGTTCATATTTTGTGTGGTTGTAGTACCAAATATATTGCAGATGTTTTTAATCAAGCCTAACACAGGAGGAGTCAGTTGACTTGCAAGTATTCTAATGCTTTGTTATTTGTGGAAGTTAAAATATATCAAGACATTTAAAAGTATTATGTGAGTATCCACTTATTTCATGAGGGGAGGGAGGTAGAGTAGGGGGAGGGGGAGATAGAGAGATAGAGAGATAGAGAGATAGAGAGATAGAGAGATAGAGCGCGAGAGAGAGAGAGAGAGAGAGAGAGAGAGAGAGAGAGAGAGAGAGAGAGAGAGAGAGAGAGAGAGAGTGTTACTAATAAAATCTGTTAACCAGCAGTACTCTTCAGAGAAGGAGGTTTCGAAGATCGAGAGAGCCAGATAGCCAGATAAGATATCCACAGAAGAAGATTGGCTGTGCAGATCAAGTAAGTCAACTGAAGTGAGAGAGTTGTGAAAATTGCATGTAATGCAATTTCACACAGCTCTCCAGGTCATTTAAAAGTTAAAAAGTGTTAGAAAGTGGCAACCAGTTAAAAGGGCTTGAAAAAACAGTAATTTTGAGATTAAATCCAAGCAGAAGATACGATGTGTTGCCATAGTGACCAGGTATAGCAGGACAAGAGAACTGTTTCACAGAATTGGATTCTGCCTAAAAAATTCAAAGGGCAAAAATTAATGAACACAATAAAAGAGAAGATGTAAGGAAGATGTAATGTTAAAAGAAGAAAAAGAAGATTCCCACATATTACAGTAAGAATAAATACGACAAGAATAATTCATCTACGAAGATCTGGTGTGGGGTGTAAGTAAATCTTGCACGCATCACAGGGACGCAGACATGGGAACCAGCGTAAGTCTGATGATGCCGGCACTAGTCGGTAATCACCAGTGCTGATTCCACATATGCCTGCTGACACTGATGCTGAAAACAACATTCGATGCTGCCGGTGCCAGTGCTGTTCAATGGTGCTGATTACGCATCCACTCACCAACGCAGCTAGAACTCTACACCGGGTGAGTGCAAAATAATAACTGTTTCAGTGTGAAGTTAAAGAAACTGTTGAATAATAGAGTGTTAGTATAGTTATTACACTCAGTGTAGAATTTTTTGATGATTACTAGATCTAAAGGTAAGTAGAATATGGATAATAAACAGAGAATTGGGGAAACATCAGAACCAGCCATGGCAATGAAAATGAGTAAGGAGATGACAGACTGGTCTGAGGTAGTAAAATTAATCAACACCCAAAGTGCAGATTCAGCAGCTTTAAGAAAGGACCTAAGTCTTAAATTAGACTCAATAGATACTCAATTAAATGATAAAATAGATGAAGGGTGTCTCTTTGAGTAATGAAATAAAAAACTCTATGCACAGAGTTCTACTTTAAGTAGAGAAATAGACGCAGTGAATACTCAAATTATAAATTGGATGTTCAGAATAGAACTTTAGGATTGTTAAGTGTTAAAGTAGATTCACAAAGTAAAGACTTAGGTAATTTATGTGAAGCTACGGCTAATTTGAAGACTGAATTTGACACTTTAACTACTAAAGTAGAGAATTTTAAAATAGATTTGAAAGAGGAATTAACTAGTTTGTTAAGCAGTCATGTAACGTCACAGAGTAACCACTTTTAGGATGTTAATGTGATAGTGAATGTGATACTGAATATGAATGTGATAATGTAGAATCTGAATTTAGTGAGAAGTTAGGATCATTTCAGAATGTATGTAATGTTACATTTGTTGCTGTAAACAAAATACTGCAACTGTGAAAAACAGGGTAAGTTAATACCAATAGTCCAATAGCAGATTGCTTGCATTATCACTCTAGTAGGTACTGTGGAAAGAAACTTTCAAGAGAAATTAGAAACCTCAGACATAATTAATATGAGTAGTCTGGAGGAACAGGTAGAGGAAATAATTGACCAAAAAATTGCCGTGAGAGTAATCTGAAAACATGTCTCCTGCCTTATCCATTGAACTCAATGATACCAAGAAATGTATGGATGAATTATGGAAGGAATTCAAACATATTCAGGACAAGGTAGATAAGAGGATAACTTCTCCTAATGTGGTATTAACTAGTGAGGTAGTGATGGATTTACAATGGGGAGCCAATTCAGGGTTATCTAAGCAATTGCCTAAGTTTAAGCCAGATGGGGAAGTACATCCTACCTATTTTTTGGAAAGGTTCAACCAAGCAATGCCCAAGAACTGGGAAAATTCAAAAAAGATGGTGTTTGCTGTTGGGTATCTGTTAGGGGAAGCCTCAGAGTGGGGAATGGTAAACAACACAAACTTTTCCTCTTGGGAAGATTTTCAAAAGAAGTTTAAAGAGAAATATTGGTCAGCAAGTGCCCAGGAAAGCTATAATCAGATTTGTGGGAACCAAAGTATTGCAGTAATATGTGGGGAACAATGAGAAAGTATTTTGACTGGCATTTAACATGAGCAAAATACTTTGACAAACCAATGGAGGGAGAGGGGTTAGTTCGAATTTTAATAAGACTGTTGAACATTTACCGGAGGAAGGATATATCATGTAGTGGGTGGAGAATGATTGAAGTATTATTATATTTTGTGGATGCACTTGATCCCATTAACTATGCAGGAATTTGTGGCAAGTAATAATAGAGCACAAAGTGGTAATATAGCATGCCAAGCTGGTAACCAACCGGTGATTACTAGTAATGAGGAAAACTTAGTGAGATGTGGATACAGGGCTGGGGTCCTGTCCTACAGATACACTAGGAATCCTGGTTTATAATAAGTATCTTAATTTCTCACACAAAATACCAACAAAAGAATGGTTCTTACTGGAAGAACCAAACTTGACTATCAATATTATACAACCAATAATAGTAGGAAACATGGAGACTTTTGAAGTTAACATATTTACAGATTCAGGGAGTAAGGTGTTACTCATTTCTAGCACATTCTTTAACTTATTACAAACTAAAAATCACTTACCTCTGTTACCATTAACAGGAGTTCACACAGTTGGTACAGCAGTAATGAAGAGCACAGTTGTGGGCAGTCCAGCAAGAGGTGGACGACTGTCATTTGGGAGTCACAGTGACACTCAGGTGGGTTCTCATGACAGAGTAGGTAACCATGCATTAGCCACGTATGGCCAATACAGAGCTGGCAGAGGACAACTGATTCCCTGTGAGAGGCTTGCATGGAAGACTTCCACACATTCATGGTCTCCTTAATACACAATTTCTTGTGTGTGCTGTTATGTCATTCCATCTCCCAAAGCCAAAAAACCATGTGGTGTAAGACAGAATGCAAGTCAGCTTTGGAGATGCCTATCTCCTGAAGACGTTTCTGTGTTTCCTGTTTGGCCAGCCTGTCAGCAAGTTCATAGATGGGAATTCTGACATGTGCTGTGGTCCACACAAACACCATGGAACAGCAGGACTGTTCCAGGGCATAGATGTACTCCTGAATGGACGCTACCAGAGGTTGGTGAGGATGGCACTGGTCGATAGCTTGTAGGCTGCTCAATGAATCAGTAAACAGGAGAAATGACTCACCAGGGCATGAGCGGATGTACTCAAGAACAGGAGATATAATTCGGATGCTCAGGGGAACTATGAGTATGTGCTGTGTAACTGGAGGGTAGTTTCGCATGTCTGATCTGCAGTGGAAGAACACCAGCCTCCACCAGTATGCTAGTCACTGGACTCGTCCTAAAAGCTCCTGTCACTAATGGAACCCCACAGTGGTGCACAGGGTCAAGTAAATGCAATGCTGAAGGAGCTGCCAAACCATAAACCAGACTTCCGTAGTCAATTCAGGATTGGACAAGGGATCTGTAGAGCTGCAGCAGCATACAGTGATCTGCATCCCAATTATTATTGATCAAGCAATGGAAGGCATTGAGGAGCTGCCACCACTTCTGCTTAAGCTGACGAAGATGAGGGAGCCAAGTCAATTGAGTGTTGAAACCCAGTCCTAGGAATTGAGGCTCCACTACAGTAAGTGGATCGTCATTAAGGTGAAGTGTGTGTTCTGGTACGATGCTGACAGAAATGCACGACACGACTTTGCGGCTGAAAACTGAAAGCTGTGGGCTAATGCCCATGACTGCACCTTGTGGATGGTGCCACTCAGCAAAAACAGTACTGGGGCAGCAGTATGAAATGCAGAAGTAGTCTGCATACAGAGGAGGTGAGACGGAGGGCCCAACAGCTGCTGCTAGACTGTTAATGGCCACTAAAAATAGAGATACACTCAATACAGAGCCCTGCGGGACTCCATTCTCCATGATATGGATGGAACTATGGGAGTCACCAACTTGGACATGGAGCGACAGGAAGTTTTGGATAAAAAGCCAGAGTGGTCACCGGAGACCCCACTCATACAATGTGGCAATAATATGAGGTCACCAAGTCACATCGTATGCTTTATGTAAGTCAAAAAACATGGCAATCAGGTGCGGCCATCTTGAATAGGCTGTTTGGATGGCAGACTCGATGGATACAAGATTATCAGTGGTAGGGTGACCCTGGCGGAAGCCGCCCTGACATGGAGCCAGCAAGCCACACGACTCCAGAACCCAACCCAACCGTCAACATATCATATGTTCCAGCAGCTTACAAAGAACATTGGTGAGGCTGATGGGGTGATAGCTATCCACATCAATGGGGTTTTTACCATGTTTGGCACCAGAATGATGGTGCTCTCTCGCCATTGCGATGGAAAGATGCCGTCGCACCAGATCTGGTATAAGATGAGAAAATGTCGCTTGTAGTCAGATGAGAAATATGTAATCACCTGGCTGTGGATGCCATCAGGCCCAGGAGCTGTGGCACGGCAATGTGCAAGGGCACTAAGGAGCTCCCACTCTGTAAATGGGGCGATATAGGATTCACTGCAGTGTGTAGTGAATGAGAGGACCTTCCCTTCCAGCCACCATTTCAGTGTGTGAAAGGATGGGGGATAATTCTCTGATGCAGAGGCTCGAGCAAAGTGCTTGGCAATCGCATTTTCATCAGTACATAACTTGCCATTTATGATAACACCAGGGGCAGCTGTTGGGGCCTAGTACCCGAAAAGATGTTTGATCTTTGGGAAGGTGATGTGTGGCACCCAATGGTAAAGATCTATCTACCCAACACTCCTTCTTCCAATGTTTGATAAGGTGGCGAACACGGGCATGGAGCCATTTAAAGGCTATGAGGTGCTTCAGGGAAGGGTACCACTAATGATATTTCAGAGCTCACCCATGCTCCTTAATTGCTTCAGCGACTTCCAGCGACCACCAAGGGACTGCCTTATGCCTCGGGCACACTTATGAGTGAGGGACTGCATTTTCTGCCACAGACACAATTGTGCTAGGCAACTGCTCAACCATCACATCAATGTTACCACGTGGGGGAGATTCAGCAGTGACATCCAAGGTGAAAGCTTCCCAGTCCGCATTGTTCAAAGACCACCTGGGCAGGCGTCTGTGCACCTGACGCTGGGGCAGTGACATGAAGATCGGGATGTGGTCACTACCACACAGGTCATCATGTGCTCTCCAGTAAATAGATAGGAAAAGTCCTGGGCTGCAAATTGATAAATCAATGGCCGAGTAACTACCATGAGCCACACTGAAATGTGTGGCGGCCACAGTATTTAAGAGGCATAGGTTGGATTGCGACAGTAAAGTTTCAACATCCTTGCCTTGGCCAGTAGGCATGGTACCACCCCACAAGGGGTTATGGGCATTAAAATCTCGCAGAAGTAGGAAAGGTTTAGGGAGCTGATCAATCATTGCAGCTAATACAAGGATACCGCACCATCTGGAGGAAGGTATACATTGCAGACAGTTATTTCCCGCACTGTCCATATTATGACAGCCACAGCTTCAAGAGGGGTCTTGAGCAGCTAAATCGACAGCCAAAGCATAATGGAAATATTTTAGATCTGGTAGCCATGAACAGACCAAACCTCATCAATGGTGTCAGTGTTTAGACAGGGATCAGTCATCATCATGATACCATTACGGCTATGGTTACGAAAGTTAAAAGTCAGTCAAGAAGGCTAGGATAGTATTCTTACTAGAAAGGGTAGATAAGCAGTTGTTAGCATCCCACTGAGTAAATGAATCAACTTCAACTTCATTTACTACCGGTATGGACGTGGAAGAATTATGGGCAAATTTTAAACACACTGTAAATCATGCATTGGAGAATTATGTGCCAAAAAAGTGGGTTACAAATGGAAAAGACCAACCGTCGTTTAACGGAGCAATTCGGCGAATGCTCAGGAAGAAAAGAAAGTTGCACTCCCAGTACAAGAAAGATCAGGAGAATGAGGACAGGCCAAAGTTAGTAGAGACTCGTGCTGCTGTAAAAAGAGTGATGCGCGAAGCATACAACCACTACCACCGTCATACCTTAGCAAAAGATCTTGCTGAAAACCCAATGAAATTCTGGTCTTACGTAAAATCGGTAAGCGAGTCGAAGGCTTCCACCCAGTCACTCACTTATCAGTTGGGCCTGGCAATGAAAGACAGTGAAATGAAAGCTGAGATTTTAAATTTAGCATTTGAGATATCTTTTACGCATGAGGATCGTAGAAACATACCACCGTTTGAGTCTCTATTAGATTCCCGTATGGAGGACATAGTGATAGACACTCCTGGGGTTGTGAAGCAGCTAAATTGGGTTGAAAATAAGTAAATCACCAGGTCCTGATGGGTTTCTAATTCGGTTTTACAGAGAGTACTCCACTGCATTGGCTCCTTACTTAGCTTGCATTTATCGCGAATCTCTTGCCCATCGTAAAGTCCCGAGTAACTGGATAAAAGTGCAGGTGATGCCTGTATATAAGAAGGGTAAAAGGATGGATCCTCAAAATTATAGACCAAAACCATTAACATCAGTTTGTTGCAGGTTCTTGAACATATTCTCAGTTTGAATATAATGAATTTCCTTGAGACAGAGAAGTTGCTGTCCATGCATCAGCACAGCTTTAGAAAGCATCGCTCCTGCGAAATGCAATTTACCCTTTTCTCACATGATACCTTGCGAACCATTGATGAATGATATCAGAATGATGCCATATTCCTCGACTTCTGGAAAGCATTTGACTTGGTGCCCCACTGCAGACTCTTAACTAAGGTATGAGCATATGGGATTGGTTCCCAAATATGTGAGTGGCTTGAAGACTTCGTAAGTAATAGAACGCAGTACATTGTCCTCGATGGTGAGTGCTCATCAGAAGTGAAGGTATCATCTGGAGTGCCCCAGGGAAGTGTGGTAGGTATGCTGTCGTTTTCTACCTACATAAATGATCTTTTGGATAGGGTGGATAGCAACGTGCGGCTGTTTGCTGATGGTGCTGTGGTTTACGGGAAGGTGTCATTGTTGAGTGACTGTAGGAGAATACAAGATGACTTGGACAGGATTTGTGATTGGTGTAAAGAATGGCAGCTAACTCTAAATGTAGATAAATGTAAATTAATGCAGATGAATAGCAAAAAGAATCCTGTAATGTTTGAATACTCCATTAGCAGTGTAGCACTTGACACAGTCACACCGGTTAAATATTTGGGTGTAACATTGCAGAGCAATATGAAGTGGGACAAGCATGTAATGGCAGTTGTGGGGAAGGCGGATGGTGATCTTTGGTTCATTGGTAGAATTTCTGGAAGATGTGGTTCATCTGTAAAGGAGACCACTTATAAATCATTAATACAACCTATTCTTGAGTACTGCTTGAGCGTTTGGGATCCCTATCAGGTGAGATTGAGGGAGGACATAGAAGCAATTCAGAGGCGGGCTGCTAGATTTGTTACTGGTAGGTTTGATCATCACGGGAGTGTTACAGAAATGCTTCAGGAACTTGGGTGGAGGCTCTGGAGGAAAGGAGGCATTCTTTTCATGAATTGCCACTGAGGAAATTTAGAGAACCAGCATTTGAAGCTAACTGCAGTACAATTTTACTGCCGCCAACTTACATTTTGCAGAAAGACCACAAAGATAAGATATGAGAGATTAGGGCTCGTACAGAGGCATATATTCAGTCATTTTTCCCTCTATCTGTTTGTGAGTGGAACAGGGAGAGAAGATGCTAGTTGTGGTACACAGTACACTCCCCCACACTCTGTATGGTGGATTGTGCAGTATGGATGTAGATGTAGGTTTGAAGATGCACATGTTCACTACAGACCAAGTTTAGGATGTAAACGCAAGTCCGACCTGACACTCGATTATAGTGCTTTGGTTCCTGTAATATCCCTTATAGCCGTGAAGGGAAGAGGTCCGCATTGCTCGGAACCAGGTTTCCTGGAGGGCAATGCAGATAGTAGTTGTAAAACTGAACAGTTGCCGTAGTTCAGCCAGGCAGTGCAAAAGACCGCTGCAATTCCACTGGAGGATGACATCGTGAGACTGGGAAGGCAAGGAACATTCAATGAGGCAGATTATGCCTCAGAGTCACCTGCTGGCACCAATTTGTTGCCTGAGCAGTCTCTATCCATTGTGCCTGAGGGTCTGGCAAGATGTAGGTCCTCAGGAGACGCCAAAATCTCCACCCCATCCTCAGCCACAGAGTTTGTGGCTGCCACCACAGTTTCCTTGGTCTTAGGGGTTTTCTTTTTGGACTTCTCTCACTGCTCCTTGGGTTTCCCTGACTCAGTCTCCGGGACTGAGGATGAGCGTGAAGCCCTATGACCAGCTCCTTTTGGGCTCTTCAGCCACTGGCAGGTGTCATCTTCCCCACTATAAGAAACCTGGGAACAGAGTGACCCAAGAGACCCATTCCTAGTGAGAAAAGCCAAAGAAGACTTACACTTCTCTGGCTTAAAAGCCCCACCATCAAGGGTGCAGGTGTAGTCTTCCAGCTCTAAGAGGTGACCTAGGTTTGCGGAGTTAATGGTTGCAGAACTGTTGTAGCAGCAGGGTAAGATGATGTCATGTGCACAGGATGCAGGCGTTCAAATTTTCTCTTAGCCTCAGTGTAGGTCAGTATTTTTTTTGTTTTTGTTTTGGTTTTAGGGCGCAAAACTGCTATGGTCATTAGCGCCCGATCCGTGACTTAGGATACAGTAAAAACCGAAAATGGAAACCAGCAGCAATGGGAACGAAACTCAAAAAATTGGAGAAACTAAAAGCAGAACGAAGGCTTAAAAATCCACTACAGAAAGGGGTTGGTTGTCCCCAAGAAAACCTTCAAATGACTGACGTCATTTCACTGGCTCTAATAAACTCGAAAACGCGATCGGCCGAGCGCGTGTCATCTGCTAAAATGGACGATATATCAGGCGACAGCTGTAGACGGGTGCGTAACGGAGTAAAATAGGGGTACTCAATTAAAAGGTGTCTTACCGTCCACAGCTGAGAGCAGTGGGGACAGAGTGGGGGAGGACTGCCGCTTAAAAGATGTCGATGGCTAAAAAGACAGTGCCCTATCCGGAGTCTAGTTACAATTACCTCCACCCGATGACTCGTTCGGGAGGAAGTCCAAGCACAGGGAAGAGCTTTCACGTCCCACAATTTATTATGCGGAAGTGTCGACCAATGTGTGTGCCATAAAACAACAACACGACGACATAAAACGCTCCGTAGAATGGCAAAGGGAATCGATTGAATAGCTGGCCGAAGAGGAGAGACTGCAGCCTTGGTCACTATATCAGCAGCCTCATTTCCACAGATACCAACATGTCCCGAGAGCCAGAGGAATGCCACCGAGACGCCCCCCAGGTGGAGGAAGCGCAGACAGTCCTGAATCCGGTGGACCAGAGGGTGGACAGGGTAAAGAGCTTGGAGACTGAGGAGAGAGCTGAGAGAATCTGAGCAGATAACATACTGTATCTGCTGATGGCAGCGGATGTAGTGGACAGCCTGGTGAACAGCGTAAGGCTCTGCAGTATAAACCGAACACGGGTCGGGAAGCCGAAATTGATTTTGGGTGTCGCCAAAAATATAGGCACTCCATACATCTAACGATGTTTTCGAGCCATCAGTGTAAATGAATGTGGCTGCCTTCATTTGTGCACATAGAGCAGCAAATGTCCGATGATAAACAAGTGAAGGGGGAAATTAACAAAGGTCACGGAGCAGGCAGATCCGGGGATGGAGCCAAGGCGGTGCTGTACCCCAACTTGTCAAGAAGGTTTCAGGAAAGCGGAAGGAAAGAGAATGGAGCAGTTGATGGAAGCGGACTCCCGGTGGTAGTACGGAGGAAGGGCAGCCTGCATACCCTACATCCAAGAAGGTGTCGAAAAAAATGTCATGGGCTGGATTAGCAGGCATGGAAGAGAAATTGCTAGCATAACGACTTAGAAGGATAGATCGCCGATTGGACAGCGGAGGTTCAGCAGCCTCAGCATAAAGGCTTTCCACAGGGCTGGTGTAAAAAGCTCCAGACACTAAATGTAATCCATGGTGGTGGATAGTCGAGACGACGGAGAATAGACGGCCGAGCAGAGGAGTAAACTATGATTCCATAGTCCAATTTCGAGCGAACTAAAGCGCGATAGAGGCGGAGAAGGACCACTCGGTCCGCTCCCCAGGAGGTACCATTTAGGACACGGAGGGTGTTGAGGGATCGCAGACAGCGAGCGCGAAAGATAGGAAACGTGGGAGGACCAGCACAGTTTTCTGTCAAACATAAGACCCAAGAATTTAGCGACGTCCGAAAACGGAAGGTTGACAGGTGCTAGATGTAAGGAGGATGGAAGAAACTCCTTACGTCGCCAAAAATTAACACAAACGGTCTCACTGGGAGAAAAACGGAGGCCAGTTTCGATGCTCCAAGCCTGGAGGCGATCGAGACATCCTAAAAGACGTCGTTCAAGAAGGCTGGTCCGTTGAGAGCTGTAGTAGATAGCAAAATCGTTTACAAAGAGGGAGCCTGAGAAATCAGGGAATAAGACAGTCCATAATTGGAATTATGGCAATCGCAAACAGTACAACACTCAGCATGGAGCCCTGGGGTACCCCGTTCTCTTTGGAGAAAGTACGGGAGAGAGTAGTGTTCACCCGCACTCTAAATGTGCGCTCTGCCATAAATTCGGGAAGAAATAGTGGCAGCCGACCTCGAAAGCCCCAAGAGAACAGTGTGCGGAGGATGCCTGTCCTCCAACAGGTATCGTACGCTCTCTCCAGATCAAAAAATATTGCTACCGTTTGGCGTTTCTGGAGAAAATTGGTCAAGATGTAAGTGGAGAGAGCAACAAGATGGTCAACTGCAGAACGATTCTTTCGGAATCCGCATTGGGCAGGTGTTAAAAGACTGCGGGACTCCAGCCACCAAGCTAAACGGCAATTCACCATACCCTCCAAAACCTTACATACACTACTCGTGAGAGAAATGAGGCGATAGCTAGAGGGGAGATGTTTGTCCTTTCCAGGTTTCGGAACAGGAACGACGATAGCTTCCCGCCATCGTCTGGGAAAAGTACTGTCGGTCCAAGTTTGATTTTAAAGGCGAAGGAGGTAACGCAGACTATGGGTTGATAAATGCAGCAACATTTGGACGTGGATACCATCCGGTCCTGGGGCGGAGGAGCGAGAAGAAGAGAGTGCATGTTGGAGTTCCCGCATGGAGAAAACAGTATTGTAGCTTTCGCGATTTTGAGAGGAGAAAGCAATAGGTCGCACTTCCACTGCACGTTTCTTCGGGAGAAACGTTGGCGGGTAATTTGAAGAGCTCGAAATCCCAGCAAAGTGTTGACCCAATGAGTTAGAAATTGCGACGGGATCCACTAATGTATCATGCGCGACTGTGAGCCCAGAGACGTGGGAGAAACTAGGCGCGCCTGATAACCATCGAATCCGACTCCAAACTTCCGAGGAGGGAGTGAAGGTGTTAAATGAGCTAATAAAGAATTTCCAGCTTGCCTTCTTGCTATCACGGATGACACGACGGCATCGCGCACGGAACTGCTTATAGCGGATACAGTTGGCCAAAGTAGGATGGTGGCGGAAAACACGAAGAGCACGTCGCTGCTCACGTATTGCGTCACGGCATGCCTCGTTCCACCAAGGAACTGGGGGGCGCCGGGGCAATTCGGAGGTGCGTGGTATTGAACGTTCCGCAGCTGTAAGAATAATGTCTGTAATATGTGTGACCTTATCGTTGATGCTAAGAAAGTGACGGTCATCGAATGTAGCTAGAGACGAAAAAAGTGTCCAATCGTCTTGGGTAAACATCCAGCGTCGCAGGCGCATATATGTCAGTTGAGGCTGCAGTCTAAGGACACATGGAAAGTGGTCACTTGAGTGTGTATCATCAAGGGCGAACCATTCAAAGCACCGAGCTAGCGGAACAGTACCGCCCGAAAGGTCCAAATGAGAGAAATGTGTCGTGGAGGCAGACAAAAATTAGGGATTGCAGTGTTGAGGCAAACTAGATCCACTTGGTGGAAAATGTGTAGTAATAGTGAGCCACGTGGACAGGGATGTGGAGATCCCGAAATCGGGTGGTGGGCATTGAAGTCCCCAACCAGCAAATAGGGGGGTGGAAGCTGACGAAGAAGATGAAGGAGATCAGCTCGTGCCATTGGTGTGGACGATGGAATGTATACAGTACAAAGAGAAAGGGTATATCCAGAAAGGGAAAGACGGACAGCAACAGCTTGGAAGGAAGTGTTTAAGGGGATTGACTGATAATGGAATCATGGAGAAGAATCGCGAGTCCTCCGTGGGCTGGAGTGCCTTCAACAGAGAGGAGATCATATCGGACGGACTGAAAATGAAGGAGAACAAAGCGGTCATGGGAATGCAGCTTTGTTTCCTGAAGACGGAGGATGACCAGCGAGTAGGATCATAAGAGGATCGACAATTCATCCTGATTGGCTCGAATGCCGCGGATATTCCAGTGGATAATGGACATAGGGTGGGCAGAAAATGGAGGAATGTGACCAAGGTTGCCGTCAACTCAACGACTGCTCAGAGCTTGCGACCTACAGCCTGGAGCAGCATTCAGCTGTAGGCAGAAGATTCTGAACCATAGGTTGTTCAGGAGCAGCTCCTACCACCAGCGATCTGCTGGTTGATCGGCCGCCAGCAGTGCGGCTTGGTGACACAGAAGACTACTGAGGGCGATTTCCAACAGGTGATACTGTAGGTGAGACACGCCTTGGTGGAGAAGGAGATGAACTGGGTTTCTTATTAGCCTTCTTGGAAACATGATGTTTAGATGAAGGAGGAACCAATGGTTGTGAAGTTGGGGCAAGTAATAAGTCTTCACGAGTATGCTCTTTTTTCGAAGTCTTGGTGTCTGACTTTTGGGCTCATGATTTGGCAGAAACCGATGAAGGGTGAGCCATAGAGTGGGCAGGCAAAAGCGGTGAGGTTGAATGGGCGATCTTTGCACTGGCCGATCTGACGACCATGGCACTAAAGGTGAGGTCGCAAGTCTGCGTGGCCACCTCCTTTGTTGGCCGAGGAGAAGCAAGGACAGTGCTGTATTTTCCTGTCTGAGGCACGGTGGGCTCTCGACTGGCGAATAATTTTCGAGCAGCAAAGGTCGACACCTTTTCCTTCACTCTGATTTCCTGAATGAGCTATTCGTCTTTAAAAATGGGGCAATCTCGAGAGGAAGCAGCGTGGTCACCCATACAGTGGATGCAACGAGGGGATGGAGGTGGATAAGCACCCTCATGGGCATCCTTGCCACACGTAACACATTTGTCCGGATTGGAACAGGAGTGGCTGGTGTAATTTAACTGCTGACACCGATAGCAATGCGTAGTGATTGGGACGTAAGGGCGAATGGAAATTATCTCATAGCCTGGTTTGATTTTCAATGGGAGTTGAACTTTGTCAAATGTCAAGAAGACAGTGCGGGTTGGAATGGTGTTCGTGTCAACCCTTTTCATAACTCTATGAACAGCCGTTACATCCCTGGTCAGACAGGTAGTGCTGAATTTCTTCGTCAGACAATCCGTTGAGGGTGCGTGTATAAACGGCCCCACGTGATGAATTTAAAGTATGGCGCGGTTCCACTCAGACAGGGAAGGTGCGTAGCAGTGAAGAACACAGCATTCTTTGTGCCTGGAGGGCACTGACTGTTTCTAACAACAAGGTGCCATTCTGTAATCTGGAACAAGTCTTTACATGACCTGCAATTGTGTCAACATCTTTCTGAATAATGAAAGGGTTGACCGTGGAGAAGTCATGACATTCGTCAGACTGAGAAACAACAAGGATCTGTGGCAACGGTGGAAGGACTGTCTGTGGCTGAGACTCGTGGAACTTATGCTTCTGAGCAGACATAGTGGAAGATGAGGAAACCATTGCGAAAGTATCACCCATGATTACCGGCATCTCCGATGGAGCGCTCCTCCCTTGTGGGGGCCCTTTCTGAGGGCACTCCCACCTTAGGTGATTGTTCACACCTCAGGTCACACCTCCCGACAAACGGATGGAGGGACCAATCGGCACTTTCGGAAGGTATCAGCTCAGATAATCACCCCTCCCTATGCCTGGCCGTTACCAGGGGGTATGTACATGTCCTACCTGTCTACCCGGGGTGGGGAATTACGCATTACCCCGTCACCGGCTACGCAAGAAAATGCATTGGTTGGCCTTCAGTCATGCACAGGGAGGAAGAAAGAGAAAGGGAAAAACAAAAATAGGGAAAGGATACAAGAGGTCTCAAATGCCGCAGCGGAGAAAAGGGTAAAGAGAAGAGGTAAGGAAAAGAGAAGGACAAAGGAAGGATGAAGACATACAAGCAGAGAAGAAAAGAATGCGTTACATTTACAAGCGTCCATGTCCGGATGTAGGCACAAACCCTACACCCAGATGGTGAGAAATGGAAGGAAAGAACCAGAAGTGAGGGGAGGATGGGCGAAGGTGGGGGATAGGGAAGGATGTGGAAAAGGGAGGTACGCAGCCCGGAAAGGAAGGAGGGCCACATTAGCTCGGGGTCCCGTGCTCGCTATGCACGTATCCATAAAAGAGTTGTGGCCCCCTGTGGTGGGGGGGGGGGGGGGGGGGGGTAGGTCAGTCTGTCCAGGGTCTTTCACTCCATGATTTTCCTTTCTTTCTGGAGAATCCTGCAGTCGGGTGAGCAAGGCAAATGGTGCTCTCTGCATTTGACACAGATGGAAGTGGGGCGCATGGAGTATTGGCGTGTGTTGGGTGTCTGCAATCTCTGTTTGTGACACTGAAGTACAGTGGGAAGACATATGACCGAATTTCCAGCACTTAAAGCACCGCATTGGTGGAGGGATATAGGGCCTTACATCACGCTGGTGGACCATCACCTTGACCTTCTCGGGCAATGTATCACCCTCGAAGGCCAAGATGAAGGCACCAGTGGAAGCCTGATTATCCTTCGGACCCCAGTGGACACACCACATGAAATGTACACCTCGCCACTCTAAATTGGCACACAGCTCATCATCGGACTGCAAAAGAAGGCCTCTGTGAATTAGGCTACACTGGACCATATTTAAGCTCTTATGGGGCATGATGGTTACAGAAATATCCCCCAGCTTGTCACAAGTGAGCTACTCCTGTGACTGGGCATAAGATGCTGTATTGATCAAGACTGACCCAAATCTCATTTTGAACAAGCCCTCCACTTCCAAGAACTAGTCCTCATCAGCAGCGTGATCCATGTGTGGTCAGGGGGCTAAAACAACAGGGTACATGGTGGCCCCACCACAATGGACTGGCTACTGTGCTGGATATCAGGTGCAAAGAAGTCCATGGTCATCGTCTATGCAGAAATCGACACTGCATAATGCATGGTGGAAAATGTGCTGAGGAAGGTGTCCTCAACCAAGAGATGGAGAATGGGCAGGACTGCAACGCGACGACAAGAAAGTGGGCTAAAGATCTCAATGCATGATCGACACAGTGCACCTTGTAAGGCGCCCTTCCCCAAATGGCTCGCTCTTTGGGAAAATTTTGAAGAATGGAGGTCAAACCCTACAGGGGACCATCACATAAAGTCCAAAACATGTGAGACTCCTTTTAATCGCCTCGTACGAAAGGCAGGAATACCTCGGGCCTATTCTAACCCCTGGACCTGCAGGGGTTTGTCTGTGATTAACAGCTATTGCACAACTGTCACCGGAGATCAGTAATATAGACCAATCAGCATATAGGACTGACATACAAAACAAAGTAAAAGAATCCACAATATTAACCAATGCACGGAAAGTAGATTTATATTGAATTCTAATGTAATACGAAGAAGTATTATCCAATTTTCCCAGTAATATCAGTGATTACATATGTAAGTTTAAAATAAAAAATGAAACTCCATTTTTCTGTAAGCCATATCCAGTACCGGGAAGTTTGAAAGAAGCCGTTAAGGAGCAAATCGACAAAATGATTGACAACAATATAATAGAACTTACTTCTAGCATCATGAATAACCCTTCAGTAGTGGTAAAAAAGTTACAGGAGGTGTGCTAGACATGTGTACATTGAATAAACATGTAGAAACAGAACGAGACAGACCAATTAACGTCAATGAAGTGTTATCTAAATTGGAGAAAACAAAGTTTTTTAGCACAATAGCCCTGACTGCTGGATACTGCAAAATTAGGTTACATCTGGACTCAAAAAAGTATACAGAAATCCTGCTTGATGCTAAATCTTATCACATTAATGTGTTAACTTTTGGACTTAATATCTCAGTATCAGTATATATACCCACTCTGGATGAAGCATTAGGAAGAGATTTATTGAACTATTTAATAATATATGTTGATTATATTCTCCTAATCTCAGCTAACTGGGAAGAACATCGCCTACCACTGAAAAAATTTAAAGAAAAGGTTATTACAGTGAAACTGTCTAAGTCACATGTTGAGAGGCAAGAGTTAAAGTTCGTAGGGCATCTCGTAGGGGTACAGGGGATTAGACCAGATCCTGGGTGCATAAAAGCTCCTGAAGAATGTCCACCCCTAAAAACGTGAGGCAACTGAAGGGATTTATCAGAATGGCTGGGTACTATAGACATTATATTAGGAGACAAGAACTAAATGACAAGAGTTTTACATTTGTTACGAAAGAAAATACCATTGGTTAGGGATCTAGAGGCAAATAATGCATTTGTAAATGTAAAAAGAGCATTAGTAGAAGCACCCATATTGCATAATCCGAGTCTGGGTGAACCTTTTAAAATTGCAACCCATGCATCTGTTAATGGGATCACGGCAGAACTATTCCAAGAAGAGTGGGGTCTAGATAGTGTAAATCACATATCTATAGCTTTTGCTACCCATAGTCTTAATAAATATGATGTAAACTACAAAGCTACTGAAAAACTATTAGCATTAATATGGAGTATCCAAAAATTCCAAACACTAGTATGGGGGCAGAAATCCATATTTACGCATATCATCACGCTCTATCTTTTTTTGATGAATAGTCATTTGTTACATACTAGATTAATGTGATGGATGTTGTTCCTACAAGAATATGACATTAGAACACAGTATGTAAAAGGTTTGGAGAATATTGTACCAGACACTTTGTCTAGGTTACATATAGACATGGAAGAGTTAAAAGTGATCTGGTGTAATTTTTGCAATTAATTTTCTGAGAGTAGAGTATCCACACACCAGGATACAAAAGATGGCATAAAGAACATGATCCCTATTTTTACCAAGATGTTTGCTACATGTATTAGGAATCCCTTGCCTCCTAAGCAAGCAGAGAAATGGAAAATTATGGGTCATATTTTATTTTGGTGGGATAGTATAAGATTGCAACAATGGCTTTTATGCATTCTGAAGTTAATGGAAGATGAAATTGTGTGGTATGTTCGTACATGGAATGGACACTTTAGAATAAAGAAATGTATAGCTCGTATGAATAAGTTCTGTTACTTTAAAGGGCTAGGACATAAAGTAGCATCATTAATTTGGCCTTGTGAAGCCTTTCAGAAGGTGAAAGAGAGGAACACTCACTCATGTGTATCCAATCATTCCAAAGTCTATACACAAACTTACAGCAGCAGATTTCCTAGTACCTATTCTGAAAGGAAAGGGAGGAATGTCATACATTTTAGTCCTCGTAGAGTGTTGGTCAACAAACGGTTATACACTGTTTGCTACAATACTTTCTGGAGGTAGGAAAATCCTACTGTTTCTCTCCAATAATGGACCACAATTTGTTAGTAATGATTTTAAAGAATTTTTAGCATGGGAAGGTATTTGTGAAGTGTTAATATCCAACTATAACCTGTCCCCAAATCTGTGTGAACAGGTAATGAAAAATTTTGTGAAATTATGCCACACCTACTGCCATGAAAAAAACATACCTTATGGGCAACAAAGATCAAAGACTTTAAACTTATTTTAAATATACTACCACATTTATGAACAGGGTTAACACCTTTAGAAATAATAGGCAAACCCTTTACAGGAGAACCTCTTATTAAATGTTTCATTTGGCCTGAAAAGCCTACTGAAGATTACGAACTTAAACAGGAAATGGGTTCTAAAAATTTAGTTGAAAAGGCGCAACAATGAGTGATTAGACATAATGAGAAGACTATCAAACCTCACTACAAGGTCGATGAACTAGTTCTCGTAAAACAGCATCTTCAGAGCTCTGCCCTGAGGAAAGAGACACAAGTTTTTCTAAAAATATGAGGGACCATACCGAGTTCAAACAGTAGTACATCCTGAAATATTTTTATTTGATCCTGTAATGGAATCAGAGACAGGAAAGTACAACATTAAGGACATAAAGTTGTATATCCCCCAGCGACATTAACGTTCGGTGTTAACGGGCGGAGTGACGACCGTCGGATCCCGAGATGTTTTCGGTGTTTCTTCCGTAATAAAATTTTCCTGCACTGAATTCCCCCAACTTCTTACACTATGCCCCTACTTCTTACACTACCCTATCATCCCCCACTTGCAGTTTAATAGAGAAACATACCAGCATGGAATTGTGATTACATCACCCAAAACTGCTCCTGGTATATGGCTGTATCATCCTCGATTGTTAGAGACTAGTGCCCAGCCAGTCTCTCCCATCATACACATATAGTCAAGTTTTATTTTTGCTTGAATTAGTCTTTGTAAGTAATCGCTCCTTGCACAGCAAGGAGGTGGGTAATGTGATGATGTTAAACTTTCACGAAATCCAGGACTACTATTAGTAAGACCATACCCCAATTTTTTTAAGGAAATGAGGTACCACAAAAACAACTGCAACTGTGGCATTGAAGGGGAAAGATGAGTATTGTCTCACTGTTGATATTCTACAACAAACAGACTTAACAAACAGTTTTCTAGTTTCCTTATCGAACCTATGGGCTCGGACTGGCATCCTTTGTGGCAGACAAAGTACTGATATTATTTATGACTTTCATAAATTAAAAATATTGTTTACATGTTAAATACCACAGCAAAAAGGAAGATAAAAATACTGGACCTAGAAACAAAATGTGTGAATTATCTTCAAGAGTGGTCAAATGAAGAAAGGTAATTAAACTGGCAAAGGACTGCGAAACAATGGGATGAAGCAAGGACAAAGATAAGTACAACATCCAGTTTCACATTTTTCTGTTTCAAAATGAGTATTTATGTAATCAAAATGTCAAAAAATTAAGAAGAACCAGATTTGGTGAATGAATTGTCAGCCAAAATGAAAGATTTGCAGTCAGCAGTTCCAGCCATGACACTTTCATGTCTAAAATGCTAAATTAAGAAAATACTATAGATTACAGTTATAATTCTTGAAGCAATACAATTAATGTGAGGTACAACTCTTTGAGAACTGCAGTTAATTCCAGTCATGACCACTTCACATCTACAATAAAATCTGTCAATGATACTTTGAGATACACAACTAAATCTAGTCATGACGCTACTATAGAAAAATCAAAAGATACAATAAATTCCCATTATGAAAAAGTTAGGAATGAACTGAAAGGAACAAAACTGTATTAGATAAAATTGTAAATAAAACTTATATTAAGGTCAAACCTGTTGTCAAAGAAGAACATACAACTAACAGATATTAACAAAGTTGTTATAGAGGAAATGTGTAGAACCAATTTCACGTGTATCACAACTTAGTGAAACTTTAAAGAGTACACTTGGGTCAGTCAGTAGCAATCTTGTCTACAGGAAATCTGTGTGAACACTATTATTTGTAATCTCAGTTTCAGTAAGCTGTACAAAATCCCTGTAGCATTATAAAAATTTAATAGAGAAAGAATCATTAGAAGCAGAGATCAACTGAAGGCAGAACTATATACATAAAAAGTTCATAGGGAAATTAGTAGTTCGGACTTCATGACAAGAAGCTCAGATTTTTTTTTACTTTTTTTTTTTACACCTGCAGTCAACATCTTCATACTACAGGCAGAAAATAAGAATTACCAACACCTCTGCTACAATGTGTGAAGAAGTGAGTTATCCTGGTATAATATGTCAATGACAGCCTATTTCCAAATGTATCTCTGCTCAACAAGTAATTGCCTATAAATGGCTTGGTCATAAGTTGTGATTGATTAACAGTAATCAGAGTTTATTTTCTTTTTTAAGGCATTCAAGTTCATTTATTTAAATGACGCGCTCTGGTATGTAGTAACAGTACATGTTTCCAGTTGTATAAACAATGTAAAGAAAGACAGATTGCTGCATATCATAAAAAAGGCCCGTCAAGTTGAAGACAGGTACAATTAAATGTCACACAAAGCTTTTGGCCACAGCATTTGTTAGTATACAGCAGTTGGCTGCAAATAAACAAGGTTGGACTTGAAAATGGGAAGGAGGGGGTGGAAACTGCTAGGTGGAGGGTGTGGATACAGTATATTACCATACAAAGATTGACTGCACTTCCCCTGTATTCTATCAATACACTCAATTCTACCACCCACTTTACCCAGAGCTGAACTAATGTGATCATTTCACTTCATATCTCTACAAAGTGTTACACATGGGTATTTCTTTGGGTTGGTTGATTCCAACTGTGACTCACTGATATTATAGTCATGAGATTCTACTGGTTTTTCATTTTGTGACGTGCAAAACTTCACATTTCTTAACATATAAAACCAGTAGCCAATCTTTGCACCATTTTGAAATCTTATCAAGATGTACAATATTTATGCAACTTCCATCAGATAGTACTGCAATATAGATAATCATATCATCTGCATAAAGTCTGAAGTTACTATTAATATTGTCTATAAAGTCATTTCTATACAACATGAACAGCAAGAGTACCAACACATTTCCCTGGGGAGCACACGAAGTTACTTCTACCTACGATGATAACTCTCCATCCACATTAGCATGCTGCCTCCTCCCTACCAAAAAGTCCTCAATCAATTCACAAACTTCACTTAATACACCATATGATTGCACTTTTGACAAAAAAGTGTAAGTAAGGTACCGAGTCAAGTGCTTTCCAGAAATGAAGAAACATTATGTATTCCTGACTACCTTGATCCAAAGCTTTCAGGATGTCATGTGAGAAAAATGCAAGTTGAATTACAATTCACCAGTGTTTTCAGAAACCACGATAATTGCAATTGAGAAGGTCATTCTGTTCAAGATACCTTACTATGTTTGATCTCAGAATATGCTCTAAGATTGCACAAGTCAGTATGAAGGATACTGCATGGTAGCTTTGTGGATCACTTCTACTATACTCCTTGTAGATGGGTGTGACCTGTGCCTTTTTTCAAGAACTGGGCATATGTTTTTGTTCAAGAGATCTATGATAAAATATACAGGGTGAGTCATAAATGAGGACAAATATGTTGTGCAAATTGTCACACACTGAGCTCGCATGTTCCTATGTCAATAAATGACAATGCAATTGAATGGTAAAAATGTGGAAATACGAAGTGGACATTTGGGTGTTACTGTGTGCCGACATTGGCTATGCGAGTGTTGTAGGTAGTTTAGCCACTCACGAGAAGGCAAGGCATCAGCGTCAAGCAACAGTGTACATGACATTGCGAGCAATGATAGCACCCACATCTATCTCATACCAGTTACGCTGGCCGGTACTATGTATCATGGCTAGTTGGCACAGGGAAACGAACATGAGGAGGGGCTGCACTACTGTACATGCATGTTTTATAATTTGGTTTTTGTGTCCAGACTTAGTTTTAAGAAAAGAGTACATAGATGCAGAATACAAAATACTACTACATAGGTATGTGGCAGTTCACACAAACGAATACAATACAGCTGTACAAATCAAAACTAACATAGAAAAACACGACCAGAAGCTGCAGTGCTGGTTTATAAGTACTGTTCAAAATGACAGCCACGACGTGTGTGGCAAAGTTGAACTATTTGCAGGATGGATTGCTGAACATGATCCAACATGTCTGTATCTCTTTGCATAATATCACAGGCATGTTTTATTCTGGGTTGAAGGGTGTTGACATCAACAACCTCTCCTTCATGAATCACAGATTTCAGATGGCCCCACAAAAATAAATCCAGTGGATTCAGGTCTGGCAATCTTGCTGGCCATGCTAAAGGGCCTCCACAAGCCACCCATTTTGAAGGGAAGGTACTGTGCAGGTGAGCGAGCGCACCATCACGCATGTACCACAGGACCACAGGTTCACATGAAAGACCAAACTAACGTCTTCCAACAATTCTGGGAATGTAACATCTAGGAAATGCAGATACCGCTCCCCTGCAAGCCTTTGTGGTAGCACATGTTGCCCTACGAGATGGTGATCAATAATACCACACCGGATATTGACACCACATTGTTGTTGGTAGCCTCGTATCACTGTGCTGTGGGGGTTTTCTTCCACCCACTGGTGCCAATTATGCGAATTCACTATACCCTCCTTCATGAAATAGGCTTTGTCGGGCAACAGTATTGTATGTGAATAATGCTGATTGTAGATCTGACACCGTAGGATAAAGTTGCAGAAGTCCAGCATCCTCTGGTAGTCTTCTAGCAATAATGCCTGTACCTTCTGCATGTGAAAGGGATGGTACTGGTTTCTATGGAGTACCGTAGATTGTGACATGCCAACCACAGTGGCTATAGACCTGGTGCTTATTGTTAACCCTCCGCAATGGTTTGTAACACTTTTCCTTCATCATCCGCAATGTACATCAACTGTCGGTCATGGCCACATCATCCTGGAAGTGCTACACAAGCACCATACTCCCTCAAGCGCCTGTCCACAGAGTAAAACGACTTTGTGGATGGAAGGTGCCAGCTAGGAATCCTCTTGGGATACAGTTGCCTTGCAACATCAGCTCTTCCATCTGCAAGCCTGTAGGTGAGGTGGACATCGGCGTATTCCTCATTTGTGAAACTTGCCACGGTACTGTAGTAACACTGCGATGCGGCTGGTAGCAACTGTTGACATGGCGAGTATCCAGCAGAGTGACCATTGCAGAGGTGTTGTAATTACATCGTGCATGCTGCGGTTTTACTTCCACCGTTGACCACTCTTTCTGCTTACAGGGCACACATTCCCTAACATGCGACTGTACACTCCGTTACAACCTGCAATGTGTGATTCCCAAGTTCTGATACAATTTCAGATACATTGGGATGGGATTTTCTCTCTCTCATATCTTTCAAACACTTACAGATACACATCAGCTCATTGGTGTGTCATGTGTTGTATCTATGGGTGAATGACATGTCATGATCGTGAGGCTCGTCGGTATCTCATTCAATGATTAACATGTGTATTTGCTTTACATACACAACACATCAAGGAGAACAAAATTTACAATGATGTGTCACATGTTATTCATAGTAGCATGCGGTCCTAGACATATTTTTCCTTATTTATGACTCACCCTGTAGTTAGAAAAAGGGGCTAACTCAACCAAAAATTCAGTATAGAATATGATAGGGATTCCACTAGTTCCTGGAGCTTCGTTCAATTTCAATGATTTAAGCTTTTTTAAAACCAATTTGACTTTTAATAACAATATCACTCATTGTTTCAGCAGTATGAGGTTTAAATTAGGACAATACTCATGGTTTTTCCTTTGTAACAAAACATTTAAAAACAGTGTTAAGTATTTCAGCTTTTGCTCTGTTACACACAATTTCAGTTGCTGACTCTTTCACTGATGATATTTTAAGTACTTCTCAAAATCTCTATAACTAGAACAAACTCTTTCCTCTCAGGTTTGGATAATGGATGATCCACCACAGTTGCTACAAATGTTGTTTTAAAGCAATAGAAGCTTTAATGCTAATTCAGAGTCACCTTTGTTGGGTCCTGATACAAAATCAACACCTTTAACTGACACATCAACCTCTGACAACTTTCTACATGGCTGCAAGTACAACACAAGAGATTGTTTACTATCAAATAATGAAAAAGTTGATGAGCACATCACGCTACAATATTTCCAAAAAATTTTGTGCCCAACACAACTTATAAATTTCCCCTCAGTTTGCAAAGTGGTCAATGTTGAATGTTTAGTCTAAGTTGGATGAAAAAATATCTTTGGTTGGTATACTGTTCCAAAAATGATTATGCTGCTTTCTGCTAGTTATGCAAAAGGTAGTCATCAAAATGTTCCAGCCCTGGTCTCTTCCATGTTCTCAGAGTGAACGCATACACTCTAATATTTCAACATACATACAACCAACACTTATCACAAGCCTTTGTAATTGAATGTGACTTATTCACATGATGGTGAACATGACAAACAATATGAAACATTGCCTGGACCAAGGCCTTGTGGAGCAGATGGAAATGGATACAACATGTACAGTCCTTATCATCAAGCAATGATTCTTTGTGTATATCAGGAAATGGTATGATTGGGACACAGAGGCTTTGGGACTACCAAAGTTGACAAACAAGACGACAAGATGAATAATTTTCTCAAAATTACAAAATATTTTGTGAAAGGTGATGAAAACCTACAAGTAAGTTTTGAAAGGAACTGGTATATATGAAAAGAATTACATTAAGGACCCCAATCCAAAATCTGATCAGCTGTTGCATCAATAACCAATGATGCCAAATGTTGCAATATTCTTGCAGATCAAACTGCTGAAATTGCTAGAATAGAGCAACTATCTCTCTGTATCTATTCCTTGGATCTTGATATTAATGAAGATTTCCTGTAATTTATTCCAGTGGTTGATGTGACTGGCTAAGGACTAGCTAGATGTGTAATTGAAAAATTGGTAATAATTTCCTGAGGACAGGGCTACGACAATACTGCATGCATGTGGAGGAAAGCCTGTGGGGCTCATGCATTCATATATCAGGACTATGCAATAGCAGGATATTCTCATTGTGCAGTTCATCGTTTGAGATTGGTGATCGCCAATACATGAAACATTTCACTTATCAGGAATTCACTAGGAACACTGGACATGGTATGCGATTTCTTTGGGCCACCAAACGGCACACGTGTATGTGTGTGTGTGTGTGTGTGTGTGTGTGTGTGTGTGTGTGTGTGTGAACCCCACAATTCCTTCTCAGATAGGAAAGCTAACTAATACAGTGAAAATAAACACTTGTTACAGAACATTCTTCTCCTGTATTACTACTCTACACTGGGAGACTTGCTTGACCTGCACACTGCAACCCAATATAAAATCTAACAAATTCAAATGTGTGCACCGTTTGTTTCGTTTTAGCATGCAAAAGCATCTAGGGACATATGTGCCCATCTCAAAACTATAGAACATGAAGACAGAGAGGAGTTAATAAATGAATACACATCAGTCCCAATCAATGTAAGAGAAGACAGCTAAAAACAGGGACACGGAGAAAGAATTATAAAATACACCATAGAGAAATGGAGGTAAAGAACTAAAAATTAAATGGCCTTCGCCATATTGCTGCAATTAGTACAAATCCAAGTGGGATCCTAAATAGTTAAAAAATGGGCATTCCATCACAAAGCTGAAGTTTTAACAACTTGGGGACAATGGGATCAATAATCTGGAGCTTATTCCCATGGAGGGAGGGCCTGTGGCGATGCCAAAGTGGCACCACCTCCTGACAGGCTGAAACAGATAGATCATTGGATGGAATGTAAGTGGGCCGGGGTACAAGGACTGCAGCCTTGGCATCAGTGTCAGCAGCCTCGTTTCCAGACAGACGGACATGGCCAGGAAACCACAAACATCACAGACCCTCCATCAAGAGTGAGCAAGTGACAGTTTTCCTGTACCTGCTGCATCGAGGGATGCTGCATCGAGGGATGGGTGATTCTCAGCACCTTTGAAGCCACTGTGTGCTGTGCAAGTCTGAGCACAGGACACAATTGAAAAGCCAGTGTTGCTGGATGTACTCCACGGCCTGATACAGGGTGAGGAACACTCCTGTAAATATTGACCTGTGTTCTGGAATCCGATAGCGAGAAACATCAGCACCCATGATAGAGGCACACCCAATGCCATGGTCAGTCCAAGAACCACCAGTGCAAGCAAAGGTGCTATCGTGAAATTCTGTGTGAAGTTTGTGAAACTGAATGGAATACAGCCAGAATGGAGTAGGGTCTTTAGGAGCAAAAGTCAAAAACGAGGTAACAGAAGAGGGACGTGCCCCATACTGGCAATCAAAGGAGTCATTGAAGAAGGTGGCACAGGATGGGTGGCAATGCATATAAGACAAACTGCATGCATACCTGCTGAGGACAAAGTCAAGGTGGTAAGAAAATGGTAGTTAAGCAGCTCCTGCATAGAGACACTCAAATGGGCTAGTGTAAAAGGGGCTGGTGACCAAATGCATGTCACGATGGTGGATAGTGTTGAGATGGCATAAGAGGGATAGGTGTGCAGATGCAAAAACGAAGTACCCATAGCCTAATTTCGAACAGACAAGTGACCGGTGCAAGCAGGAGAGTGTGGTTTGATCTGCACTCCGGCAAGAACCATCGATCACACGTAGGACATTGAAGGACTGCATACAGGGGACTGCCAGGTAAGATGCGTGAGAGGAACAAGAGCATTTCCTATCGAGCATGGGCCCCGGGACATTTGTAGTTTCAATGAATGGAAGAGAACTGGCGCCAGATGTAAAGATCGTGGGAGAAACCAACTGTGCCACCAAAAATTCATATGAAGGGTTTTGTCAGTGAAAAACGAAAGCCATTAACGATGCTCCCTGACTAAAGACAATCGAAACATCACTGAAGACACCACTCAATGAGACGGGCCCATGGAGACCTGCAATACATGGAGAAATCCTCAATTAAAAGGGAAGTGGAGATGCTTGGTGGGAGGCAGACCATTATAAGGTTAATGGCAATTGCAAAGAGGACAATGCTCAGGATGGAACCAAGTGTAGACCTTACGGAGGATACCAGTCCTCCAGTGGGTGTTGCGGGCCTTCTACAAATCGAGAAACAAGGCTACAGTTGGGGATTTCCACAGAAAGCCATTCATGACATGTGTGGACAAAGTGTTGAGATGGTGAACTGAAGAATGACGCACGCAAAATCCACACTGTACAATGGTTAATAGATTGTGAGACTCGAGCCATCATACAAGCCGGGCATGAATCATACATTCCATCACTTTGCAAATAGGGCTGATGAGAGAGATGGGGCAGTAGCTATAAGGAAGGTGTTTGTTCTTACCAGACTTAGGTATGGTTATGACAGTGGCTTCACGCCAGTTTCAGGGAAATGCTCCATCTGCATAGCTGGAGTTGTACATATTAATCAGAAAGTGTTTGCCCTCAAAAGAAAGATGCCTCAACATCTGAATATGAATGGAGTCTGTCCCTGGGGTGGAGGATCAGGATGAACGGAGAGCATGATCTATCTCCCTCATAGTAAAGGCAGCATTGTAGCACTCACAATTTGGAGAAGGGAAGGGTACTGTCCAAGCCTCCTCCACTTATTTCCAATTGAGCAGGCAGTGTGATATGAGGAAGAGCTCAAAATTTCCGAAAAATGGCGGCCCAAGGTATTGGAGATAGCAATAGGTTCCAAGATAACATCGTATGCTACTGTCAGAGTGGATATTGGGGAATAGATATTGGTTCCAAATAGCCATCAGGGGTCAGCCCATGTGACAGAGCAGCAGGTGGAGCTGTTAAAAGAGGAAGTGAATGAAATCCAGCTACCATTTTTCCTATTACGAGGAACAAAACATTGTGCAAGCATTTGTTTGTAATAAATGCAGTTTGCCATCATAGGATCACCATAAGAAATATAGAGAGCACATCTTTGCATGCAAATTGTGTCATGGCATGCATCAGTCCACCAAGGGACAGGGACACTGCATGGTAAGGAGGACATGTAGGGACTGGAACGTTAAGTAGCAGTAACGATGACCTTTTTAAGACATTCCATCTGGTCATCACAATTTTTGAAATTTTGTTCATCAAAGGTCGCCGTGGAGGAGAAAACCCACCTATCAGCCTTAGCAAGCTGTCATTTGGATGTGCACGCAGGTGGGGTAGGAGTGACCAAATGGATATCACAAGGGAAATGGTCGCTCAAGTAGGTGCCAGAAAGAACAGACCACTTGAGATGATGGGCAAGCTGGGCAGTGCAGTAGGATAGGTCCAAATGGGAATAGGTGTTTGAGGAGTCAGAAAGGAACCTCAGTGCTCCTGTGTTAAGGCAGAAGAGATTAAGTTAATTAAGGTCACCAAAGAGGGCACCTCTCCGACGGGTTCTGGGAGAACCCCAAAGGAGATGTTGTACATTAGTCACCAAGCAGAAGAAATGTCCAGTAAGCTGCAGGAGGTCAGCCCGGGTGACACTGAATGATGGCAGGATATAAATTGTACAAAGGGAAGAGGTCAAGTGAAAAAGGAAGAGGCAAACTGCAACAACTCCAAGGTGGGTAGTCAGGGAGATGGGTTAACTATGAACGTCATCCCATATGAGCAGCATCACTCCTCCATGAGATGAAATGCTGTTTTTGGAGGTGGGGGGTCAAAACAGACTCAGAAGAAATGCAAAAACTCAAAGGACTCATGTGAATGCATTTTCGTTTCCTGAAGAAGAGCTCATGTGGACGCTGTAGTTCTATAAGCAACTGTAAATCCTCTTTGTTGGATGAAAGGCCGTGAATGTTCCATCAGAAAAGAGTCAGGATGAGGAAAAAATGAAGAGGTGTCACTTCAGCGGCTCTCGAGGGCCAGCTGACGAAGACTGGCTGCTACAGGGCACAGAGGCAGGAGGATCCTGCTCCGCATAAGTATTGGCTTTCTTATGCTGTCGGACTGCCAATTCCAATGTAGAAAAATGGTTGGTATTCCACACCAGCAACACAGAGGCTGGTCAAGCAAAGGTATCACCTGGTGACACCGCTGACGAGGCTATTCAGTCAGCAGAGAAGCAGACTGTTTGCCTTCGTTGGACTTCTTCAAGCCTTTGCAGTTAGCAGAGAAAGACTCAGGTGTTGGTTGGCTGGAGGGACATAGGAAGTCTTCACAGGAGTATTCGTTCTGCCCTTTCCAACTTGCCGGTTGTATAGCTGGTAATTTCACTTTGTGACACGCGAGTTTGATGGTTTGCTGCGCAGCTGGATGGAAGGACGGCATTGCTACCATAACACTAGTCGGTTTCACAACCTCATAGCTGAAATTGAGGTGGCATGTCTGCATGGCTATGTTCTTCATGGAGCGAGATGTAGCAAGAACAGTACTCTAGGTGCCAGATGGTAGAACGCAATGTTTGCAACTAGCCAATGACTTATGAGAATGCATTAACAAACCACTGGGAATTCAGGTCGACATGGGTGCAGAAGCATTATTAATCAATCAGTCAAACAGAGAGGGAGAATCCAAATCCAAGTAGGTCTGAGAATTGACCGAGGCAAAGTTATGGAACTAAACGGCAAGGTCATCGGTTCCATAATTCAAAAGTTACTTGCATAAGACAGAGGGGACATTCCAGCAATATATGGGATACTGGCATTCTGGCTCCATGAGCACATTGTGGGGTGGCTGATTATGCAATAGAAAACAGTGGATGAGCCCAGTATGACCAATGTGCAGGTATCATAAGACAGTGGACTCCTTCCAAGATGAGTTGAAGGAAGAGTACGAAACTGCAGTAATCTCCTTGTTTGTGTGTAGTTTATTACGGAGAGCATCGAGCACCATATGTCATTTCACTTTTGGGAAAAGATGTTTGATGTTTACCTAGATTAGATTAGCATAGCTGCACCTAAAATCATGAAAGCAAATGGTGCTGAGTATCTGTGTCACCAGCCAAATTGTTAGCCTGTTCATTCCTGGGGATGCCCACATGATTTGGGGCCCAGCGAAAGACAACAGAGCAGGAGCACAGGAAAGGGCACAGAGGTGGTCATAGATGGCAGAGACCAAAGGGGGACGAGGGCAGCATCAGTTAATGGGTTGCAAGCTGCATATTGAGCCAGATATATTAAAACACTATGGAGGGAGGCCTGAAAAACAAAATGGAGGGCCCTGAAAATGGCAAGCAACTCTGATGTGAACACACTACGTAATACCAGCAGTAAATGGTGATTTGTGCAATAGGAGACAAAAGCATACACCCCCCCCCCCCCCCTCCCACAAATTTACCATTTTAGAACTATCATTGTTGAAGATGATAGCATCCAGGAACTCTTCAAGGAGAGAATGTACAAGATGCCAGAATATCATAGGGCAGACAGAGATCCTAGGACCGTCAAATAGGTCAGTCTGCATCTGTGGTCAAGGCTCCATCACCAGCCGGTGTGGCCAAGCAGTTCTAGGCACTTCAGTCTGGAACCGCGTGACCGCTACAGTCACAGGTTCGAATCCTGCCTCAGGCATGGATGTGTGTGATGTCCTTAGGTTAATTAAGTTTAAGTATTTCTAAGTTGTAGTGGACTGATGACCTCAGATGTTAAGTCTCATATTGCTCAGAGCCATTTGAACCATTCGAGGGTCCATCAAATTGGGCTGGGCGGGAAGGGGGAGGAGGAAATACACAAGGCCATTTCCAGTGAGTAGAGATGAAAATCCGGACAGAAGGAAGTGAGATGCACTCCAACCAGCAATCCCACCCTATGGTGGGTAGCAGGAGGGAGACATACCTCATTTGCAAAGAAGATGGGGTACAAGAGATCGTCAGGGTATCACCAAATGGCTGTTGCATAAGAAACCAGGAGTTGGCTCGGTCATACATATAGAGAGGGAATCCCTGCTTCTGCAGGGTGATTGTTGACAAGACTAGCGCGAAACACACATAAAGCCAGATGAACCCCATAACAATTAAGAGGGTCAAGTAGTTTCAGAGTGGAAGGAACCACTGAGTCATAAACCTGACAGCCATAATCTAGTGTGGACAAAACCTGAGCATAGTAAAGATGGAGAAGAGAAGCTTGATCTGCATCCCACGAGGTGTGGCCATGGGCAGATAGCATTAAGCTTCCACATGCAGGGTGTCTTCAGGAGGAGAATAAGGGGCATCCATGCCAGCTTTTTATCAAAAGTAAGACCAAAGAAACAGGACTGTGCTATAGCATTGAGGCTTCGGTTGCCTAAATAAAGTCTTTGATCAATTGGTGCTGAGGGTAAGCAGCAAAAATTCGTGACGAGCATTTCGTAAGGAGAAAACTGGAAACTGTGGGGGAGAGCCCATGCAGAGGCCAGGTGGATGGCAGATTGTGAAGGGATGGCACCCACAAGCCAAATACAGTTGAAGACCCTGAGTAGATGATGCCTATGGGTAATACCCAAGTGTTGGTTAATCTGGTTGTGGTTAGAATCTGGGCATGGTGCCATGTTGTGAAGAGGTAAAAGCTTGCTGGAATTGCCATTCAGTGAAAGGTTCATTATAGGATTCTGCTCAGTGGGGGATGAACAGAAGTGGGTTTCTTCAACTCAGTGTTTCTGGCAGAGGAAGGTAGCAAGATAGGAAGAGGACACTGAAGCTGTTGCAAAGTCTGTTCCGAGGTGTTCTGCAAGGACCAATGAATCAGTATATGCAGCACCCCATAGGATATGGCCAGGAAGGTTGAACAACACCCAGAAGGGTGGGTGTGGCAACTGCAAGGGAAGAGGAAATGAGAAGTGGATGGGTATAGAGTAAAGATACAGTTGGAAGGGGGAAAGGACGCAACAGATGAAAGAAGAAATTGACAGTAGGTTGTGTTAGGTAATATTTTTGGTGAAAATCAATGTGAGATAGAAAATCCAATGGATTTTAACTCTATCTCCTTTTCTTTTTTATAAACTGAGTGATCTTGTGAGAGTGGAGAGTGACAGTCATGACAGTTTGCCCACTTAGGTAGTGGAATACAGGGGCTTCCCACACGGCATGTGTGGCCACAGTCTTCACACACAGGGTCCGCCATACACCAGGAACACTTCGGACCAAAACATAAGTGCCACAAGCACCTTACAGGTGGAGGAATGCACGGCTTCATGTCACATTGGTAACACACAATCTTGACCATCTATGAAGGCTTACCCCCTCAAAAGCCAGAATAAAGGGGCTACAATTGTAGTGGTTTAGTGGTTGTATTTATGACCCTCCTGGGAATGTTGAACAAAATAAATGTGTGGTCACTCCAGATTAGACTGGAGTTCGTCATCATTTTGTAGGATGAGGTCTATGAAACATCACTCCCTGGACCATATTCAGAGACTGGTGAAGGGTAATAGACACCTGGAGGTCACCAGGGTGATCACAATCATGGAGGGCTGTAGACTGGGCAGCAGGAGAAGTTTTGATGAACAGCATGTCCAACTGCATCTTACTGACAGAATCCACCTCTATGTTGCCCTCGATATTCACCACAAAAACAATGGCTTTGTGGAGGTGAATGCGTCCCTATCCCTTCTAGTACAGTCAGTTAGAGCGGACAGGGTTTCATTCCAAGATGGCAAGCCTGGCCCTCTTCCCAGGGTGTAGCCAAGGAAGGGAAGGCTGCAGGGTGATACGAACCAGCATTCAATGATACACTACCACTCAAAGAGATGGCCATTAGAGAATATCCATATGCCAACCATCTTCCTCAATACCACCCACTCCGATCAGGGGTTTTGCCCATGGGCATTAGCCAGCCACAGCAACAGCTCTGTAGCACAGCAGTAATTGCTGAGACTTCCACTGCTCCAGGACGACAAGCAACCACTCCTTTGTACACACATGGAGGGAACAGCTCACATATAAATAGTGTGTTTACTGTGTTGTCAGGAGGGGCTCAGCCAGATGGGTACATAACAGCCCCACCATTTGGACAGCCTGAACATGCTTGTTATCTTACATGAGGGAGGGGGTTATGGCAGGGAAGGAAGAGGGGGGAGGGGGAATCCATGCCATAGATGGTAGGGAGGGAGTTCTTCCCCAAATGGCACACATTAAAGATAGAAAATTTAGAAGTGGAGGCCAAATCCTAAGGGTGGACCCAAAAGGATGAAAGGTAACAAGCGAGAGGTACAAAATCTCAAGCAGCACAGAGAATTTTTTTTTTTTTTTGTGGTTTTAGGGCACAAAACTTCTATGGTCATTAGCGCCCAGCCCGTGACGTAGGAAACAGGAAAAAAACGAAATTTAAAATCAGCAGCAAGGGGAACAAAGTCATAAAATTTGAGAAACTAAAGGCAGAAGGAATGCTTAAAAATCCACTAGAGAAAGGAGTTGGTTGTCCCCCAAAAAAAAAAAAAAAAAAAAAAAAAAATCAAATGACTGACGTCATTTCACTGTCACTAATAAACTGTAGAACGCGGTCAGCCGAGCGCGTTTCATCTGCTAAAATCAACGATAGATCAGGCGATAGCTGTAGATGGGAGCGTAACGGATTAAAATAGGGGCATTCAATTAAAAGGTGTCTGACCGTCCACAGCTGAGAGCAGTGGGGACAGAGTGGGGGAGGAACACCGCTTAAAAGATGTCGATGGCTAAAAAGACAGTGCCCTATCCGGAGTCTAGCTAAAATTACCTCCTCCCGACGATGCGTTCGGGAGGAAGAGGTCCAAGCGCAAGGAAGGGCTTTCACTTCCCGCAATTTATTATGGGGAAGTGTTGACCAATGCGCATGCCATAAATGAGCAACTTGGCGACATAAACCGCTCTGTAGATCGGTAAACGGAAGAGACTGAATAGCTGGCCGAGGAAGAGAGACTGCAGCCTAGGCCGCTATATCGGCCGCCTCATTCCCACAGATACCAGCGTGTCCCGGGAGCCAGAGGAACGCCACTGAGACGCCCCCCAGGTGGAGCAAGCGCAGACAGTCCTGAATCCGGTGGACCAGAGGGTGCACAGGGTAAAGAGCTTGGAGACTGAGAGGAGAGCTGAGAGAATCTGAGCAGATTACGTACTGTATCCGCTGATGGCGGCGGATGTAGTGGACAGCCTGGAGAACAGCGTAAAGCTCCGCAGTATAAACCGAACACTGGTCGGGAAGCCGAAAGTGATTTGGGGTGTCGCCAACAATATAGGCACTCCCTACACCTAATGATGTTTTCGAGCCGTCGGTGTAAATAAATGTGGCTGGCATCATTTGTGCACATAGAGCAGCAAATGCCCGATGGTAGACAAGTGTAGGGGTACCATCCTTGGGAAATTGACATAGGTCTCTGAGCAAGTCGATCCGGGGACGGAGCCAAGGCGGTGCTGTACCCCAAGTTGTCAAGAAGGTTTTAGGAAAGCGGATGGAGAGAGAATGGAGCAGTTGACGGAAGCGGACTCCCAGGGGTAGTAGGGAGGAGGAGCGGCTTGCATACCCGACATCAAAGGAGGTGTCGAAAAAAAGGTCATGGGCTGGATTAGCAGGCATGGAAGACAGATGGCTAGCATAACGACTCAGAAGGACTGCCCGCCGATTGGACAGCGGAGGTTCAGCAGTCTCAGCATAAAGGCTTTCCACAGGGCTGGTGTAAAAAGCTCCAGACACTAAACGTAATCCACGGTGGTGGATAGAGTCGAGACGCCGAAGAATAGACGGCCGAGCAGAGGAGTAGACTATGCTTCCATAATCCAATTTCGAGGGCACTAAGGCGCGATAGAGGCGGAGAAGGACCACTCGGTCCGCTCCCCAGCACAGAGAATGTGGTGGATAGCCAGGTGAAGGCAGTGGGGAAAAAGCCAGGATGTGGGGGGAGAGGCTAAGTGAAGGAAATGCAGCCCAGGAAGGAAGAATGAAGAATGGGCTGCAATACCTCGGAGCCTCACATGTGCCACGCATGAGCTTGTGAAAGAACTATGGGCTCCTGGAAAGGAAAAGGTGGGGGGCCTCCCTCTCTGACCCCACTTCCACAGAGGCTAGTGAGCTATAACAACAATACATTCCCAGTCATGGACTATTTTCTGCACCTGTGACTTACAAGGCTGTGGTTTGTTCATTGACATCCCTATTTGTGGGCAATGTTTATGCTGACACTTTCAAACTGTATTGCTTCTCCACCAATGATGTACTGCATTTAGTTCCAGATCAAATTTCATTCCAATAGTCAGATGCTCTATGCCAAATTTTCTGATCTGTTTTCTCCAGAGCTGGATTGTGGAACAGAATTTCAAGCTCATATTACGTTAATACAATTTGCCCATCCCCATTTTTTATGGGTCCCCCTGGTACTGGTAACTATATGGAGTTAAGAAAAAGCAGAATTAGATCATCTTCAATCCCTCAATGGTATTTGTTTTCCTCCTTCATGTGAAAGATAAGCACCACTAGCAATGGTAGAAAAACATGCTGGTAAATTACACCTCTGCAATTACTCTAAAAAAATCTATTAATGCACAGTCAATCATTGACACCTACCCTCGGCTGTACCCTGGGCAAGCTGTTAGCAAAATTATTGGGGGTCTTATTTTTCAAAAACAGAGATACATCTATCAGCTGCTACTTGACAAGTAACCTGAACACCTTCTAGTTACCTATAATCCATTTAGCCCTTATCTATACCAGTCTGTGCCTTTTGGCATAGCAACCTCACCAGCTAGTTTCCAATGCATTTCACAGCCACTTATTGCATCAGTTCCAAACTGTCTCAACTATTTAGACAGCATAGTAGTATCTGGTGCCTCTTCAGAGGAACATTTGCAGGAATTTCATGCTTTATTTTCTGTTTTACAGTCTGGAAGATAAAAGTGCAATTTGGACAAGACACAGGTTTTTCCAACCATCCATTATTTATTTGGATTTTTAAATGTCATGAGCTGGAATTCATCCACGGCACCAGCATATGGATGCTATTGCCACACTGCCACACCCCACATCTCTTACGGAATTACAGGAATTTTTATTCAAAATTGTGCACTACCCAAAATCAGTACAAGATGCTGCTACTGTGGCACAATTATTCCATGCATTATTATGTAAAGATGTTCCTTTCCATTAGTGCCCAGCTTGTGACCACACATTAAAATTTAAGCTGCAGTTGCCTACTTGTTTGGTCACTTTCCTGCAGAACCAGCCACTTCTGTTTCTGACGGACAAATCTCAGTTTTTAATTGGCACCATTCTCACTCAGAAGTATGCAAACAGATCCAAACACCCTTTGCATATGCCTCTACCTCTTTAAATTCAGCACAATAAGCATGACAGTTTTATTCTCAGACAGAGAAAGAGGCTTCAGAAATTGTGTATGCCCTAAATTATTTCATATTTTTCTATACGGTTCTTAGTTTCACCTGATTACAGACCACAAAATACTGGTATCTCTTTTTAACCCTTTGGTATTCTTGGCAGAAGAAGCCACACATAACTTTCAGCATTGGGCTCTTTTCCTATCAAAATTCAAATAGAGATACATTACCAACCTATGGTGCAACATGCTAATGTTACTCTGTTTTCATTTAGCCATGGAAGAACAAAATGTTGTTGATGGTTTCCCTATTACTAGCACTAAATTTGCAGCTGTGGTAGCTATCAATCCCGTGTTAAGCAAAGTTGTTTCTTTTGTGCAACATGGCGGTCAAACAAGCCTCTGGGCCATGCTTCCGATACTTTGAGAAATTATTTTGCATTACAAATTTATCTTTCTGTTTGGGATGGAGTGGTGATGTTAGCTACAGAGAACACTGCTCCCAGGTTGTAGAGCCCTCCATCCTTCGCTGTGACGTTGTGTGTTTATTGCATGGTTACCACTAGGGTGTGTCATGTACAAAAGCATTAGCATGTAGAAATATTTCCTTGCCAGACATTGATGGGCAAATGGTGAAGATTGTAATGGCCCAACAACAGTGTGACACCCATCAGGAGGCTCTGCGCACTTCCTTGTCACCGTTGACAGATCCATAGCAGCCATGGGAACAAATTTGTGAACATTTTTCAGGTCCTTTTCTAACTTTCTGTGCTTCCATATGTGGTGCATTGTCCAGCTACTTCTCCACCGCAATAACTTCAGCTTTATCAAATATTTTTGCAACAGAAGGTCTTCCATATATTAGTTACAGACAATGTCCTCCAGTTCATATCTCAAACTTTACGGTGACCAGAAAAGAAACTGACATAAGAACAGTGCTCACTTCATTGAACGGAAGAGGTGAGCTGTAACTACCAATTTTGTGTGTGCATTGTTTTGTAGTTTGCATGTGAAATTTGTGTTTGATTCAGCCATTAGAGACCACCTGGCCTGCTAATATGACACCAGTTGCATATGCAGCCTGGCGGCTGTGCCCCCTGTAGGAACTAGTGAATACACAGGCCAGAGCATCGGTCTCCACTGGCCACTTGTGCATTGCTAATTTTACTGTACTTTGTCTTCCTAGTGTGTGAACTGTTTGAGCACTAAATTAGTGTTTTCCACTAACAACAACTATGTCTCGTCACTTGTCATAATGTTTTTGAGAAAAGAAATGTCCTCATTTTGCATTTCAATCAACTCGCAAAAGCGTCCAAGCATCATTGTTTTTTTTTGGGAGGAAAGGTTTGCGGGACAATTTTTGCACAAACCTTTCTCTTCTTCAAAAGATACTGGTGAACATATTACACACATGATTTAGGAATGTTGGTTAAATATGATTTGTGATGAGAACAACGCTGGCATGATGTGACCACCCATCCACTGTTTAACACTCTCTACTCACAAGTGACTGGTCAGATGCACATCTATTGTTCAGTGTTGTTAGTTCAAGCTGCCAGCATAATACTCCACTGTTGGTACTGATTCACTGGCAATAAAATAGGTCTCTGTACTGTTTGGATTAATGGTGTATTTCACTATTTCAAGTGCAAGTGCAAATACGGATCATTTTTATGGATGCACAAGCTAAAAATATTGTGACCAAATTGAAGAAGAATATAAATAATTCCATTCAAGATTTTTTTTGCATTAAACTAACCACTGTATTATTCACTTATGTTAGATGATAGATTGAAGCAGATTCAATGACCAAAGAATATTACAGTTGTCTTGAGAATGGTGGTGTGGCTCCAAAAGGCAGTGTACTGAAGTGGAATAATACAGTAGTTTTGCTCAAGACAGTTCATTACTAATGAAAACATTCAACACAGTCATGCAAAGCCCTGGATGAGAAATTTGTCAAATATGTAAATAAATAAAAACCAAACTGTTCCTCTTACAAATATTACTATATGAAACACATTATTGTAAAAAGTATTTTATCAATAATCTGGTTTCTTCCTACATAATAGTCATAACATTTTAGATATATGGCAAACCCAATATCCCCGTTATGACATGTAAGAAAAACACAAATCTTTTAACACAAGTTATGTGGAAGTGTTAACATGTAATGACAGCTGAATCTAATCTCATTTCATTTCATTTCATTTATTTGGAAACAATTTGTCACACACAGTACATTGTCAGAAGGTGTAAATATAGAAATATAAAAACAAAATTTGTCTTGCAGGATATTTTGTCTGTTGTATTCAAACCTAAAAAAAGGCATAGCCACCTGTCACCAATCTTTAACATGCCAGTTACTACCTACTAGAAACCCACACTCAGGACTCACCTCCAGCTGTTGCACTTTTTCGCCAATGCTGGCAGGGTCACACGGACAGTAGTGTTCGGTAGATTCCTGGTCCAGGAGGCACTGCAACAGCTGCATCACCACCTTGACTCTGGCCAAATGTGTTGGTGTCCAGTTCTACCAGAGACTGCTTGTGTAAGAGGTCTTTGACACCCATAAAATCTTTCTGCAGTCATCTGACAGCAGGAGTAGCTGTAAAATAAGCGTTACAGTTAAAATATCTTAGTACTGAAGTCACTCTCATAATATAAGGAAAGGATGTGAGAGAGGGTATAGTTTTCTACAATTAGCCACAGCTGATTTTTAAAAAAGTATTGGCATAATTCAAACACTTAAAACATTTGTTGGGTCCTTTTTTAAATTGTTACATTGCAAGTGGCTTCTTTTTAAATAAGAAAAAATAAAGATGATGATTACTAGAAACAGAAAATAGAGCAGGTTTACTTATAAAGGTTTTGCTTCTTTGGTCAATGCCACATCCCCCACCCTTCATAGAGCAGAATGGCTTTTATTCATCACACTCCATTTCCTCCCATTTCACTCGCAAGTTCGATGTGTGAATAATAATTGATTATGTGCCTGTGTGATTGTCATCATTTCTAAATTAATTCTCCCATTCCACATATATAATATATACATAATATTATTGAAAAATATTTGTAAATACTTCCCAGATAACAGGATCACAGCTTTCATATAATGACTGTTGTAAGAGAAATTTAGCACATTGATTTTTCCAATTACTAACCTATCATTAAGAAACTGGATAAGAAATGTGTAATGCCCAATCTCAATGAGGAACTTTAATCTCTCAGCACAGGACAGGAATGTGTAGACAAACTATTGCCCAAGTTTAACAGAATAGCCGATGACATGCTGAATAGATATGTACCCTCTACAAAAGTTCATAAGGAGAGGGAATTCCATCGTATATAATCACTGTAAAGAAACTTCTACAGAAACAGAGATTAATGCAAAATAAGTGTAAAACAAAGCATAGGGCTATAGGCAGAGAGCTGCCTGATGAAATGCATTTAAGAGCCCAATGCATGATGATTCCATTGACTATCATAACAGAATATTGTCAAATGATATCTCATAAAACCCAATGGAATTCGGGTTGTATGAAAAGGTTGTTAGTAGCACCAAAGTTAGTGTCCAGTCCCTAGAGATTCAAACAGGAACTGAAAATGAGGGTAGCAAGCAAAAGCTGAAATGCTTAACACTTTTCAAATATGAATTTAAAAAGGAAAAACTCACGAGAATTGCCCCAATGTAATCGTCGCGCATACAAAAAGATGAATGGACCAAGTATTAGGTATAAGTGGTATTGAACAACAGCTAAAATTGTTGAAACTAAACAAAGCTGCAGGGCTTGATGGAATCCCTGCCACATTCTGTACTGAACTTGTGGCTTAGTTAGTCCTCTTAAACCTGCAATCTATTATAGATCCTGTGAAGAGAAACCGATGCCCAGTTGTTGGAAATAGGCAGAGGTCACATCTGGCTATAAGAAGGGTAGTAGAAGTGAGCCAAAAAACTACCTTCCAATATCCTGGACATTGATTTGTTGTAAAATCTTGGCACAAATTTTGTGTTCAAAGATTATGAGGTATCTTGAATAGAATGACCTACTCAATACTAACCAGCATTGGCTCCAAAAACAGTGATTGTGTGACACCCAACTGGCACTTTTCTCAGATGAAATAGTGAACGTTTTGGTTCAAGGCAGTGAGATAGCTGTATTTTTTTTATTTCTGAAAAGCATTTGAATCAGTACCACACCTATGCTTCTTGCTGAAAGTTCAATCACATGGTGTATAAAGTGAAATTTGTGACTGGATTGAGGATGTTTTGTTTGAGAGAATACAGCATGTGTTTTCAGATGAAGTCATTGTCAAATGTAAAAGTAACTTCAGGTACCCCCCAAGGAAATTTTCTGGGACCCTTGCTGTTCATGTTTTATACTAATGACCTTGGAGACAATACTAATAGTTACCTCAGAATTTTTGTAGATGATGCAGTTATCTGTAATGAAATATTGTTTGAAAGAAGCAACATAAATATTCATTCAAAACTTGATAAGTTTTCAAAGTGGGGCAAATATTGGAAACTTTGTTTGGATATGCAGAAATGTAAAATTGTGCACTTCACATATGAAAAAAAATGTCACATCCTCGGACTATGACATGAATGAGTAAGAGCTGGAATCAACCAATGCATACCAATACCTGGATGAAACACAGTTTGGTACATGAAATGGGATGATCATATATGCTCAGTCAAGAGTAAACCAGGTGGTAGACTTCAGCTGATTGGTAGAACAATATGGAAGTGCAATCAAGCTACAAAGAAAATTGCTTACAAATCACTTTTGTGACCACAAACCATTTTCTTCACATTGCAACTACATTTCCAAATGTAGACCAAATCATATATCCAAAGCAACACTAATGACTGTCAGTGCAAGGAAATATAATCAATGCTATAATTATCCCAATTTTAAAACATAACAGAAAAATGCTATGTATCTGTACAATAATTTCTCTACAATTTTTGTATTTATACAGAAAAGGTATAACTACATTTAAATGTTTATTAGTGCATGTAAAACCCAAGACATATTTGCATAACTGCATTTATAGTTCTAAATGACCTCTATTAAACTACAATTCAAAGATTGATCAATTGAATATGACTACCTTCATTAATGTCATATAAATGGCAGTTCTTATTATGTCTTCACTTATCTCCTTTATTATAAAAACTAAATACAACTAACAAAACAAAACATAATTCCAAGAACTAAAGTTATTAAAACAAAACAGTTAAAATGACTAGTAAATGTGGCATTACCAGCATTCTGTAAAGTGTCCATTTTTGTGTGCAAAGGAAAGGGAAATGCATTGTCAGTTGGTTAGAGAGGGACATGAGTGGTGGAAGCTAGTAGCTTCTTATGCTTTGATGCTTGGCTATGCTGCACAACAAACTGTGTTTTGGATATAAAAAAATGAAAAACATCTTGTGTCCAGTTTAATAACTGAACAACCCACTGCCCAACTTTTGAAAACAGCTGAAGAAACCAAAAGCAGAATGAGGCACCAACCAAATAAGTAGGAAAATCTGAATTCTTTAAATTTCATGTATTTCTCTCATCACATAACTACAAGCACTTACACCTAAAAATATGTACTATCTTCATTGTCAGAAGAGCTAGCCAGCAGTCTAATACTTTTAATATACAAGAGGGGTTGAGACTGGGAAACAGAATCAGTTTTCATCCTCATGACCAGTTTCTTGAGGCTCTCATCACATTAGAAACTGAAATCCTACTCAAGATAGAATCATTGCATAATTCATTGCTTCTCAAAATTAGGGAACTTCCCTGCATCTTATTTCAGATTTTTGTTTTCCCTTTTGTTAATTCTCTTACTTTTCTAGTGTGAAACATGAAACAGATTGTATTGGCATAAGCTTAAGGGATAGATGGGAATGTATGGTTCCTCAATTTTTTCTGGAGAAAGTCAATCCCTTCAGTCACTAGCAGTGCCACTTTTTTACATACATGTGGTACTTTGAGCCATCAATACTTATTACAATACAACTTCCATGGTTATAGTTTAGATCAAAATGAAAGTATTAGACAATTTCAAGACATGACATGGACCCATAGCATACAACATGACACCAAATATTTGGTCACTTTAGTAAGAGGTACCTTTCTGCAGTTTCTACATCGACTGTGATAGCACCTGTCCATACGCAGTACGGTTTGGAACTGACCATTAAGTGTTTTTTTAGACAGAGCTGTAAGCATATCAACATGAAGCCCAGAACTTGAGATTAATGCATCATCTTAGAAATTATAATGACTTTAAACAAACTGCAGTAATTAAAACAGTTCACAAACTTCTAAGTGCAAGAAGCTACTGACTGCTGTACAGCTACAATTTTGGATATCTTGTACTATGAAATTATGTTCTGGCACATGAATGTGCATACTTTATTAAAAACTGTTGACAATTAAATAGATAATAACAAAGTACCTGTTTACTAAACAGCAGTAACACAAGCAGTGAAAAGAAAAATAAATCTTGCTACTTTTCAGGACCATGGGCTCCTTCAACTGTTAGGTGGCATAAAAAGGTTGGAGCAAATGAGAATTAGCAAAGCAACAAAAGACTCTGGTGTAAGGATGGAGTCTAGAACAGAGAGACAATGAAGAACAGAATTTCTGGAAAATGGGAAGCAACAACAGTTAGCAATCCTTACCACTCTTACATTGAATGAAAGAAAATCATGTTCTTAAAGTTAACAACTTCACATCTTGCACTGCTGCTGGCCGGTTACACAGAAAAATGTTTCTGTTGCTGCTGAATTGAAGTTTCAGTTTCCTAGATATCACTGCTAAGGATATTCAACCTTTTCCATGTATTAAGCACACAGCAGCAAAAGAACTGCAACTCCTTTCCATCCACAGGACACAAATTGCTGTATTTTCTATGCTCTATTATTCACCCAGAATTATTCCGTAGAGCCCAGTATATCCAGCACCATTTGGAAGTTTTACTGCAACTAGAGAGAAAGCTCCAACTGAAGATAGCAAGCTGCAAGAACCTCCAGCAGGTAATTTCACAGGCGAAGGACATTGTCTTTCCTGTTAACAAGTTCAAGCTCTCACTTAGTAACTTAGCAACTGTGCAATCCTCGAACATTATTTCTGCAATCAAAAAATTACTGCATAATCCATAACACAATTTTAAAAAATGAATAAATACAGGAAATCTGTCTTTTTAGTATCACCACACAGACATTTCTTAATTAACATTAAGTCTGATAACAACAGAAACAGAAGCAAAGCAGTGTTAATAATATTTTATCAAATGAAAATTGTGACAAATAAACCAGCAAGTCCTGAACATATTGTATCAAAACACTGTTTAATAATTGAAGTTCATACCAAATATACTGACAATACCATAAACTTAGACCATTCATGCAGACAGACAGCTTGTTGGTTGGCATGCCCATGTAGAATGCACCACAGTGGTTGCAGCTTAGCTTGTAAATCACATGACTTGTTTCACAGGTAGCCCTGCCTTTGATGGGATAGGTGACGTTAGTGAGCGGACTGGAGTAGGTGGTGGTAGGAGGATGTATGGGACAGATCTTGCATCTAGTTCTATTACAGGAGTATGAGCCATGAGGTAAGGGATTGGGAGCAGGGGTTGTGTAAGGATGGACAAGTATATTGTGTAGGTTCGGTGGACAGCGGAATACCACAGTAGGAGGGGTGGGAAGGATGGTGGGTAGGACAGTGAAGTAAGCCCTCCGTCTAAACTGCAACTCTTCACTGTCCGCCACTCCCACCATACTATCCCTCCCCCTCCCCGCCCCAGCCTCCTCCTTAAACCCACCCAGTCGGTACTCCCACCATGCACTGGTGCTACTGCTCGCAGTGTGGTTTCAGCTCTTTGAGACTGCAGGCATGTGCGCAAGTTGCGCTTTCGTGTGTGTGTGTGTGTGTGTGTGTGTGTGTGTGTGTGTGTGTGTGTGAGTGTGTGTGTGTGTGTGTGTGTGTGTGTGTGTGTGTGTGTGTCTACTGCTGACAAAGGCCTTAATGGCCGAAAGCTAAGATTATGTGAATATTTTTATTGTGCCTATCGCGACTCAGCATCTCCAGTATATGGTGAGTAGCAATTTTCCTTCTCCGCATTGTTACATTCCATCCTGGATATTCCATTGTTTGAAGGTGCGACTTTTTTCACACTGAACTGCAATACTTAGGGTTTGCACCACCTCCAGCCTCATTTGTTGCAATCTGTGACCTGTCTGTTCCTCGCAATGTGTCTGAACTTCAGTCAGTACTAGACAAGATGACATACTACATTCAGTTCATACCCAGTGCCACACAAATTGTGGCTTCGTTGCATTGTTGGCATCGCAAAAATGTATCTTTTTTTGGGCTAAGACCTGTCAAGACAGATTTTGGAAACTCAAAAATGCCTTGCTTAGTGACAGATGTTTAGTGCATTCTGACCCAGCAAAACCAGTAGTTTTGCGAGTTGATGCTTGTTCCTAAGGAATCAGCGCTGTGATTTCACACAAATTGGTTAACAAGACAGACCCATTGCTTTTGCCTAAAAGCTGCTCATTCAAACTCAGTGCAGGTATTCTCATATAGAAAAAGATGCTCTCACTATTGTTTACGGTGTGACCAAATTCCTTACCTACTACAGCTAGAAAAGCACAGACAAGAAAAGATGAACAAGTCTTACAGATCACATGAGGATTGGGGGAAACGACAGTAACAGAGAAAGAGCGGGTAGGGCCAGGACTGCTCCGGATTGCCAAGCCAAGATAGCTGCAGCTCAGTCTGGGCAAGGAAGACAGAATTTTCTGCCAACCCCCAAACAGGACAGTGAAGTTAAATGACCCTTCCTTAAAGAGAGTGGTAAAAGCCTGCTTCATGAAAAAAACATAAAACTAAGTCAGATTCTGGGTAATGGTCTCCTGGCACCAGGGCAGTGAGTCACGGAAGCTATGAGTCTGCCACAGAGTGGCTAGTTTGGGACAGTCCAGCAAAATGTGGACCCCTGTCATATGGGTGCCAAAACAACAGTGGGATGGGTCCACGCTATGGAGGTAATAACCATGAGTTAGACAAGTATGGCCAATGGGGATCTTCTAAAGGTAGAAAGGTAGATTGCTTGTTAGAGGCCTGCATGGAGGACCTCCACAGATTCATAGTCTCCTTTATCACCCATAGTTAGTTTGGTGAAGTCATAATGAGCCATACCATATTCTGGGCACCTAAACGTAATGGTCTAATACCAACTGCAGGTCAGTTTCTGGAAAATTGTTCTCGAGAGTCAGTTTACTGGTAGCCTGTTTGGCCAAGTGTTCAGCAAGCTCATTCCCTAGGATCTAAATGTGGCGCAGGTTCCAGATGAAGGTCACTAAGTTTACACATTGTTTGAGGCCATACAGGGAATCATGGATAACAATAACAAAGGTGTGGTGAGGGTAGCACTAGCTTAGTTTGCAAACTGCTCAGGGAGTGCAGGAATGGATATGCCCGAGAGCATGAGAGGTGGATACCAACTCTGCAGTGAAAACATTACAGCCATCTGGCAAGCAGAGCAGTTCAGAATGTCCTGCCCAAGTATAAGCAAAGCCTAGATGACCAGTGCCCACTGAGCTGTCAGTATAGACAACTTCTGAACTCTGGGATGCATCAAGGATGGAGAATAATTTGCAGTAGGGGGCCTTAGGATGGACCATGTGTTTTGCACATTGTGATAGGTCAAGATGAAGCTGAAGCCAAGGTATGCTCTGTGGAGGTGGGTCCAGAGGAGGCGTGGAAGAGGAAAGAACTGAAGTTCAGAGGATCTACCAGATGCAGATTGCAATGGTAGTCCCTCATTGGGGCTGCCATTGCCGGAGATGGATTACCGTGTCTGGGTGGTAGTCAGATGTTTAGGGGCATTGCCAATGTGGGTAGTGTAATTGGAAAGCTGTTGATGGTGCCTGATCCACAGTGGAGAAATCCCAGCATCTATGAATAAACTCTTCACAGGGCAAGTCTGACAAGCTCCTGTTGCAAGTCGAACTCCACAGTGGTTTACTGTATCCAGTATCCACATGCTGACAGCGATGCCAAACATGTGTCAGATTCCCATAACCAAGGTGGGACTGTGCCAGGGCTTTGTAAAGTTGCAGAAAGGTACTGTGATCTGCAACTCAGCTGGTGGTACTCAGGTAGCGAAGAGTATTAAGGTGCAGTCAACACTTTTGCTTAAGCTAGCATTGATGGGGGAACCCATGTTGGCCAGGAATAAAAGGCCAGTCCTAGAAAGCAATAACTCTCCACCACATTACATGTTTGGTCATTGCGGTAAAGTTCTGGTTGTGGTTGAATGGTACAACATTGACAGAAGTATACGATGTTAATCTCAGTGGCAGAAAATTGCAAGCCATGGGTGATGGCTCATGCCTGCACCTTTCCGATCCCATTCTCTTGGATATGGGGGATACTGTGGGAAGCACCAACACAAACCCAAAACAATAAGGTAAGACAGGAAGTCCTGGATGAAAATTGGGAGTGGAGTCTGGAGACCATAATCATCTAAAGTAGCAAAGACCTGGTGCCATAAGCCCTTGCTGGTTGAAGAAGACAACTTTAAGGTGTTGACATTGGGCAAATGCTGTTCAGATGACAGTAGTGGAATGGCCTTGGCAAAAACCATCCTGGAAAAGAGGCAAAAGATCACAAAACACATGGAGCCAACACAGCTGCCAGCTCACCATGCATTCTAGCAACTTACAGAGAATATTGGTGAAACTTATTGGGCAATAACTGTCAGTCTCTAGAGGCTGCTTAAACAGTTTCAGTACTGGGACAATGATGCTCTCTCGTCATTTCGATGGGTGCATGCCCACACTCAAGATGTGATTAAAGATGGCAGGATGCATGTTTGACCATTTGGTAAGTGCCTGATCATCTGGTTCTGGATGCATTCCAGGCCTGGGGCTGTATCAGGGCAGTGGAAGAGGGCATGGACGAATTACCACTCTCAGTGGAGCATTATATGGCTCCAGTTTTAGTAAAAGGTAATTGATTTTGCTCAAACCACTCTTAAGACACAAAAGGCAGGTTGGTAATTCTCAGACTCTGATGCTTGAGCACAGCGCAGAGCAAAATGTTTGGTGATGGCATCTGGGTTGGTGCAGTAGTCAGAAACATTCAAGTTAATTCCAAGTATACCTGCATGTGTCTGGTATCCAGAGATGTCTGAAATCAGCCCAGAACTGCAGAGGAGAGAGACATGGTGCAATAATAGAAACATAGCATTCCCAGCATTCTTGCTTTTGTCTTTTCGTAAGGGGGTGGACCCAGGTATGGAGACACTTAGAGGCAATGCATTGTTCCATTGATGGGTGCCACTTATGGTTTCGGAGCACCTGCCTACACTGTAATGGCCTCTGTGATTTCTGAGGACCACAAAAGTACTGTCTTCAGTTAGGGCAGGCCCAAGGAACAGTGGATGGCTAAATCAGCTGTTGAAAGAATGACTGTAGTTGTATGCTGGACTCCCTCATCAATATCTCCATGCAGCAGGGAGCCAATGTCAACAGCAGAGGTGAAAACATCCCAGCCAGCACTGTTAGCCCATCTGGGCAGGTGTCCAGGGGTGTGACACTGAGCAAGGGACAGGAAGATTTGAAAGTGGCACTACTACATAGGTCACTGTGCAGCCTCCAGTGGATGGATGGGTAAATACAAGGGATGCAAACGGAAAGGTCTGTGGCCGAGAAGGTTTGTGTGCCACACTGAAGTGTGTTGGGCTACCATCACTCAAGAGGTAATGGTCAAGTTGTACTGGAGAGTTTTAAAAGTCTTTACCATGGCCAGTTACCAAGGTTCCACCCCACAAAAGGTTGTGGGCATTGAAATCACCGAAGACCCGCAAAGATGGGGGAGCCGAGATACCAATGCAAACAGTATGTTCTGAAGCACTTCACCTTGGAAGGGAGGTAAACATTGCAGACGGCAATAGTCTGAAATGACTATAACCAAAAAGTAACAGCCTCCAAAGAGGTGTTTTAAGAGACAGAAGTTTGTTGTACATAGTGCCTAGGACATAGTTCCAGACCCAGCCTCAAACCCTGTGATAGGCAGCAGTATTGTAATATTCCTGGTATTTGAGAAGTGCTGGGGTCCGCATTACTGAAAACAAGTGGTTTTTCGCCAAGATGGAATCACTATCAGTCCTTGTACAGACCAAATGTTGCAGCAAGAATTCCTCTGCTTGCGCTTGGCCCTGTGCTTCACCCACAGTGTAGCCAGGGAATGGAAGATTTTAGGGTTGCACCTATCTGCATTGAAAGGGGACTGTTCTTTCATAGAGACTGTTGGGGCCCAAAGACACCAGTGGGAGATAACTTCACCTGCTTCATTTGGGGCTGATCTGTCACGATGCCACCAACTCTGAATGTGGCCTATCCCCATTCTTGCCCTCCAGACTCAAGAATGCCTGCCTGGTCAGTAATCCCATACTTGGGGTACGATGCCCCAGTCATGCATAGCACATACTGCTTGGCAAGCACAGGGAGTTTTCAGCTCAGGCACCAACAGGGTGATCCCTGGGCTCACTGAGCAGGAAGCTTCTGACCCCCACCACCACTACAATGGGATGGCTACAGTGCTGGGTTTAAAGGTGTATGACTGCATGAAAAAGAAGAAGATGTGGATGGAAGGCATAAGGTAGAGCACACTATGGATTTGGTGACATTTCCTGCACAATCCAGATTTTTTGAAATTTTGAAAACTGGTGGCAGGTGATACCCATCAATGGAGCCACATATTTATTTGATGATATGTTGTAGAATATGCCAGAAGTTGTAATTCAAGGCTATATCATGGACCAAGTCCAAGCAGGATCAGCACCAAGGAAACCATCCAATGTAGTGGCAGAGGGAGAAACAGACAGTGGAAGTAAAAGCATGCAGCACAGAAATGAAGTAATGCTGCAAAGGTTGGTGACAAGTGGTATAAAAGGACATGCTCACAAAAGAGCTGCGAGCCCCTGGGATGATAATTAATATTAGTACTGATGGTTTTACGTTGAATTATCATGATAGGTTTGGTCTGTAGTCCACTGAGTATGTATTTCTTGTTTGTGGGATCCTGCCCACTCATCTGCTATAGGGTTCCTAAGTTGACAGTACTTAACTTTGCCTTTTCACAATGAAATGTTTCAATCAATTGGTGACATGCAAATAATCAATGTCCTTCAATGTATACTAAATCACAGCTGTATCTTTGGATCACGACTCATCATCTTGTGCAGGACTTCTAGTGTGGCCAAAGCTAGCTGGAGCAGCGGTTATATTCTCTTTGTATAGGTGCCACTCCTGTCGTGGTGTCATACTAGTCAGTATTTGATTGGCTGACCACATCACAACCTTCTCTGTTGTTACGTTCCAGGCCAATATGCCGGCACTTGACGTTACACCAGAACATTTCTCCTCCTCCTCCTCCTCCTCCTCCTCCTCCTCCTCCTCCTCCCCCCCCCCCCCCCCCCCCCGAAGTGAAGGACCATCATCACGTAAGTGGTGCAACAATGGTGGGGGAGGATGGAGGGTAGATGCAGTGCTGGAGCAGAAGCTGTGACTGCTGGGGATGTCAAGCTTCCAGTCGTACCCTGCCATCTGGCCTTCACTCAGGCAGAAACGTGCACCAGAGGAGTACTCGTCCAAATCTGGAGGACAATAACTGGAGAGGGAGGACGTTGACTTCTGCAATGTGGATGGGCCCAGCTCTATCGGAAACACAAAAGGTAGCAGAGGAGGTGAAGGCTTTGTCTCCATGGGGTTTTCCCACAGTGTCGTGATGACACCCTCTGGTGGCCATTGTGTCCATGCTGTCTTCTGGATCTGTGAATCTGGGGGAAGAGAGACAGAAAGATCATCATGCACATGACAGTGGCAAAGTTGATTCTGATGTTGGCACTGCAAACCGTTTGGACCTGAAAGGAGACACATGCAAGCACCAAGTCGATGAACAACCTTACCTCACGCCCACAGTCTGCTGCCACTAAAAACCATGTGAAGGACAATATCATGTGGCATGCAGTGATTCTTGCTGTCTTCCTTCAATGATGGCTGCGCAGTAGGGTGGAGCAGTGTCCTATGGTGGTGGCTATGAAGAAATTCTGCCGGCAATGGTCCAAACGATAGGAGGCAAGAAACAATTACAATGCTTGATCCCTGGCGTGCGCGGAGTGAAGTTTAGCCATCTGCTGCTTGAACATTCTGACAAAATGTTCAGAGTCACTGTTTGACTGTGAATGGAATGATGCACTAGTTAGACGCTGTATGCCGCTGCATTCACAGTGTGTTTCATATTCATTTAACATGACCTGATGTTCATTGTCTGACACTATTACTTCAGGTAAACTTTTGAGGGAAAAAATTGAGGAAAAAACCTGAATCGTTCTATGTGATGCTGTCGAGTTCATTGACACAGCAAAAGGAAACTTGCTATAAGAGTCTATCACAATCAACCAACAAGTGCTCCAAAATGGTCCCGCAAAGTCTACGGGCACACATTGCCATGGTGATTACAACTTAAGCCAAGCAGAGAATTTTTGTGGCAGAGTGGACTGATTTTCCACATATGCATGAACTGTTACTTCATCTGTGCTATTTGGGTGTCCATACCTTGCCAAGTACAGTGTCTGTGTGCTAACTGTTTCATATGAACAATCCCCCAGTGGCCATGGTGAAGTAACTGCAACACTTTCTCCCCACCACCACCACCACCACCACCACCACCACCACCACCACCACCCACTCTTAGCTTTGGCGACCAGTACATGTGACTTGCCACTGTCATTTTGAACAAGAATCACATCTTTCTGTACAGCATGGCTATGCTGATGTGCGAAGCGTTGGTGCACTATAGTGTTCTTTATGCTATGCGAGGAATGAGGGCAAGATGTGTGAACATATTTTAGCAAAATGCTCAAATCTGAATCAACTTCCATGGCCTGTGCAATTTTCCTATAGTTCACTAGAAATGATTGAAGCAATTCAGAATCCTGAACATCAATGTGACAACAAAATGCAGCAGAAGTGTCAAATTCTGGATCAGGGGCAATTGGAAGACATGAAAGTGTGTCTTCATTACCATGTAGAGCCATCTGATGATATACAATCTCATATTGGTATTGGGACAACAACAGAGCCCATCTTTGTAATTTTTGGGCAGTTCATACAGGAGCTGGTTTTGTCAGATGAAATGAGGACTGCAAAGGCTTGTGATAAATTACCAAGAAGAATTTTCTGCCATACCAGTAATGGTGGAATTTGGTTGGCACCATACCCAATACCCAAAGCCTCTTTTTCGATTTGTGAATAGTTACACTGAGCTTTGGACAACAATTTTGATGTGAAAGCAGTAGGCCTGTCTTTGTCACCAATTATGTGCAAAAGCACTGCACCTATTCCGTAAGAGGATGTGTCAACTTGCAATACAACTGGTTTGTCAGGATAGAAGTGAGCTAAGCATCGATCACTGAGCAATGCATCTAAGTTTTTGAAAAGTTACATGGCACCCATCTGTGCAAACGAAGGGGACATTCTTGCAACGCAATGGAGTTGCAATTTGTGCAGCATCCTGTATGATTCAAATAAAATAGTTCATTTTCTCTAAGACCGATTGCAATTCTGTGGCATTGGAAGGAACTGGCAAATCTTGTATGGGTAACAAATGTGGCTGAAGAGGATATACATGTTGACTGTTTATGGCATGACCGAGATACTTAAACTCAGTTTTCATATAAATAAAAAAAACAAAGATGATGTGACTTACCAAATGACAGTGCTGGCAGGTCGATAGACACACAAACACACACACAAAATTCAAGCTTTCACAACAAACTGTTGCCTCATCAGGAAAAGGGAAGGAGAGGGAAAGACGAAAGGATGTGGGTTTTAAGGGAGAGGGTAAGGAGTCATTCCAATCCCGGGAGCGGAAAGACTTACCTTAGGGGGAAAAAAGGACGGGTATACACTCGCGCACACACACACACATATCCATCCACACATATACAGACACAAGCAGACATCTCACAAGCAGACATATTTAAAGACAAAGAGTTTGGGCAGAGATTTCAGTCGAGGCGGAAGTGAAGAGGCAAAGATGATGTTGAATGACAGGTGAGGTATGAGTGGCGGCGACTTGAAATTAGCGGAGATTGAGGCCTGGTGGGTAATGGGAAGAGAGGATATATTGAAGAGCATGTTCCCATCTCCGGAGTTCGGATAGGTTGGTGTTGGTGGGAAGTATCCAGATAACCCGGACGGTGTAACACTGTGCCAAGATGTGTTGGCCGTGCACCAAGGCATGTTTTGCCACAGGGTGATCCTCTTACCAACAAACACTGTCTGCCTGTGTCCATTCATGTGAATGGACAGTTTGTTGCTGGTCATTCCCACATAGAATGCATCACAGTGTAGGCAGGTCAGTTAGTAAATCACGTGGGTGCTTTCACACGTGGCTCTGCCTTTGATCGTGTACACCTTCCGGGTTACAGGACTGGAGTAGGTGGTGGTGGGAGAGTGCATGGGACATGTTTTACACCGGGGGCGGTTACAAGGATAGGAGCCAGAGGGTAGGGAAGGTGGTTTGGGGATTTCATAGGGATGAACTAACAGGTTACGAAGGTTAGGTGGACGGCGGAAAGACACTCTTGGTGGAGTGGATTTCATGAAGGATGGATCTCATTTCAATCAAGGTAAGTCTTTCTGCTCCCGGGATTGGAATGACTCCTTACACTCTCCCTTAAAACCCACATCCTTTCGTCTTTCCCTCTCCTTCCCTCTTTCCTGATGAGGCAACAGTTTGTTGCGAAAGCTTGAATTGTGTGTGTATGTTTGTGTGTCTGTCCAGCACTTTCATTACTTTAGTCCTGCATCAGATAACACATGAAACATAGCACGCAAATTTGCAATGTGTTCTTCAGGTGTGCTACAACAATGCTGTCCAAGTTAGTTTGAACAGTATGGCACTTGTGCAGTCAGCTGTTCTAAATACCATTGGAAAATGGTGGGTGCAGAAGCACTGCCAAAAGGCGAATGCATGTATTTAAATAGACCCAAATCAGTATTCACTACACACACCTTTTGAGATTCTTCATCAAGCAGTATTTGAAGATACTTGTCATGCAGATAAGTTTTTGAAAAGTAGCGAACAGTGCCAAATCTGTCCACGAGTTCCTCTGGATGTGGCAATGGATAAAAATCAATCACAGTTTGTTGGTTATCGGCAGACTTAAAGTCAACAAAGAGGCAAATGTGACCTGAAGGTTTGGGGATCAAAACCAGTGGACTTGCCCACCGACTAGCACGTATGGGTGCCATACCTCAGCAATCTTGTAATTCTTCAAGTTCAGCAGCCACATAGTTGTATAATGCAATGGGAACAGTTCTGTCCCAGAAAAATTTCAGCTGTGTGTTGTCTTTTGTAGTAATATGCACAACAAAATTGTTAGCCTTGCCTAACCCTTCAGAATAGAGTTCAGGAAATTCTTTCAACAAGCTAGCTACACTGTCTTTCTGCATTGAATAGAGTCACTGACAACAAATTGTCCTGAATTTTAAAGCTAAACAAATAAAACGAATCAAGGACAAATATGTTCTCACATTTACGCAATTGTAGAACAGTGAAAGTCACAGTTCGCATATGTGAGCGATAAATGGCACACAAAGTACATTTTCCAGAAATGGGAAGGTCTTGTCCATTATAAGCTGTTAGGTGCATGCTAGTTTCAGATAGGCATGGAGAGCCTCACAGTTCATGTTACGATTCAGCAATGTAACACAAGCACCCATGTCAAACTGAAATTTCACATGTTTACCAATAAGATGCAAATGAACAAAAAGCTTGTTGGTGTGGCGTAGTTCTGAAGTAACTGCTTGTTTGATAGTTTTGCTGATGCCTGCAGTAGGTTTTGAGTACACTGCATTGATTACTTGTGAAACTAGATTTTTGTGAAGGGGCCAAATTCTTATATTTGTTCTATTGCAAACATAGAGATTGCACATGTCCTTTCTTGCCACAAGCAGGACACTGATCTTTTCAGGAGGGGCAGTCTTGGCGTTTGTGCTGTGAACAACACTGAGGGCAAGACTTAGTTCTGTTTGCCTGTGTAGCCGCAAGCTGCTTACGCAGTGTGGAGCGTTGTTTACTCCGTGTGATGAGCACAAGCTGTTGCCGAATTGGCAAACAAGGAACTCAACCCGACAAATAGCTGGCTGCTCAAATTTATCAGCCAATGGTCACCTGAATCTTACTTATCTAGTATTTGCACTGCCTGGTGAAATGATGAAATGATGGACCCGACTGTATCAAAATATGTTCTCCGAGTATGACATCAGGCATCACGTAACATAACATCTGAAATGAAGTTTTAGCTGCTACCACATTCACTTGTTGGTCATAATAGTTAGTGAATCTGTAACCTGTTCACAAGGAAGTTCACTCTGCGTGGAATTAGGGAACAACTTCCGAGATAAATGGAACACTGCACTTCCTATCATTAGGGATGTTTCACAGTACCTGGTACATTGTAAGCAATTACGTGGCCTTCAAACTGTTGCAACCACTTGAGCCATTCACCTTCCTGTTCATGAAACTGGCAAAAAGGCAGAATAGCTATAGGTGTTGGGGTTGGAGGTGCTCGTTCTGTCAGGTGCACAGCAATGGACATTAGCTGCTGCACTGTGTCGAGCAGTGTAGACTTTTGCTTAGTCTGGAAGTGAAATATCCCTCTGCCACACACCATCAGGTGGCTTGCGGAGTATGGATGTAGATGTATATGTAGATCTGCATTAGCTGCATTTCATTTAACACTGGTTGCTGTGGAAACTAAGCAGGTGGTGGGATAGATAAGGTGGGCATTTTGGAACAGAGAAATGCAAGAAACAGACAAGGCAAGCAAGAAAAATAAGTACAAAAGCAAAGAAAATATCTGCAACACCCACCTGAAAACACTGATTAGCAAGTAGCACACCTGGTAGACAAGAGAGAGAATTAAGGTGTCAGGAAACCACAAAACAAAATTCTGTGGCCACCAGCCACTGGGTTTCCTCCCGTAACTTATTGGCAATGTTGGATCCTACCCACTTGTCTTATATGGGGTTCCTAGGAAGCTGTTTTCTCAGATTACTAGACAATATTCAAGCAAATAATATTAAGGGAATGTATTACAGTAAATTAAATTGACAATAATTTGCCTTTTCACAGTGAAGTATCGCAAGGAATTGGTGCCACACAAATAATCAATGTCCTTCGATTTATAGAATTTCCATGCAAGTAAAAAGTATAGGTCACAAGTCATGGCTTAATTAATGGATCATGGTTCGTCTTCTAGTGGGGCACTCTAGTTCAGCTGAAGCTAGCTGGAGCAATGCTTATATTCTCTTCATAAAGGTGGTGCTCCTGCCGTGTTGTCCTAGTCAACATTCTATTGGATGAAGTCGTCTCACCGTCAGTTCAACAAAAATTTCATATCCTTCTGACAAAATCATAAAAGGTCACACAATGCCCATAAATGGGTTCTTAATACACAATTAAACCTGATATTTAATCTGCTGTTCATCTGAGAAAAACTAATTTAATCATTCATACAAATATTTCAAGTGCTAAACAACTTCTTCAATACATATTGTTCCTATTTCACACCGTTTCTCTCTGAAAAAGGCTTTTGTTGCTGGGAGCCATGAAAGCCACTAGAGTGCTGGAAATTATGTTAATTTTTGTCCTTTCTTTCAAAGAAGAATTTTTTTATGAGAAGTTAAAATATTTATTTATTTATTTGTCTTAAAAGGTTAAATTAAGATCTTCGTAGAAATGCTGCTTAAATAATCTGCCCGAGTGTCACAATAGTAGATGGCTGAGTGATGCAGGCTACTGTGGGTGCAGGAGCAATGGCTAACGAATGATGGTTGGAATGGCCCGCTAGAGTCACACCTCGTGCAGTTTTTCTCTCACTGTTGACTTTGCCACCTGCAAAGCTGTTGTCTAGCCTATAATAAACACTGTCTTTTTCACTGTTGGTGGCACATTTATTCTGTCTGTCTAAATTAGTAACTGAAAGTGAGGAGTAATATTTTCCTTTACACAAGTTAATCTTTTTAATCTATTTTCTTGAATCATATGAAAATAGTAACTTTCATGTTGTGGAACCATTGAGTGATCTTCACAGGACCACAGCTTTTGTATGAATAAATATGACAATTATTGTTAGGATGCTTCTTTCTCCTACACTGAATTAGAAAACATTGAGAAAATGCTCTGCCTTCAACATTCTAGCATTTCTTAACTTCCTTTATCCCTAAATACACAGCAGTTGCAGTGGCTATAGTGGCACACTAGTGAAGTAATGTTAATCCTATAACCAACAATCACGTGTCAAGATTTTTAGCTATATGGGAACCAAACTGTAATTTGCCACAGAAAATAATTATCATGTCTACATATACCAAGCAATGAGAACTGGGGATTGGAGAAGCAAAATAATACATTTCTACTCATCATAAAGATGACACAATGAGTCACAGACAAGTACAATGAAAAGACTCTTACAATTTTTTTCTGCCGACACATTCATCAGAAACGAAAACACAGTTTCATTCACTCCAGCAAGCACACCTCATGCACATGACTGCAATCTCTGGAAGCAGGTAATGAATTACCACTCTCATGTTGAACACAAGCAGCAACATGCAGGGGGGCGGGGAATAGAAATGGCTATGGCTAGCAACATACGGGTAAATGGAGGGGGTTTGCTCTGTCTGCTGCAGCATGAAGGGACTAGAGGGAGGCACAAAGACTGCCATGTGCAGTGTCAAGGGATTGTAGGGCAGGGTGTGGGCAAGACAAGTGGAAAATGAGAGAAGCAGGTAATTGGGAAGGAGAGAAGAGTAGGTGTGTTGGCACAGGATGACACACAATGAGGGTAAGAGTACAAACTGGGAGGAGGCATTAGGACAAAGGGGGGGGGGGGGGGGGGAGATATTGTGGGTGGGTGGGGTTAGCGGAGGAAGGTGGTGTGTGGACTGTACCTTTTCCCTTCCTTGCTTCTCTCATTTGCTGCAGCCCCCCCTCAACACTGCCACTGCCGTATCTGGCAGTCTTCATGCCTCCATCTAGTCCCTGAACTCTCCACCAGACAGTACTCGTATCTTCCATAATTGTATCTTGCAGTCACTTCCCCTCATGCCTACACCCAACTGCTGCTCTCATTCAACATGACATACGCACACTGGCGTGAACTGACAGAATTGGCAGTTATGTGTGTGTCACATCTGCCTGTAGCTATTTATGTAGGTTATTCACTAACTAATATTCCTATATTTTTTGCTTGCTGCATATTTATTGGGCCGAGTTAGAATTCAGTTTCAGTATTGGTCACCATTCATATTACATGTATTATTTTCTATATTGTTTTTCCTCACAATGTACGGACTTGTGCCAGTATTCTGTACAGCATCTATTTTCTATTGGTAAAAGCTAACGTGCTCTGCTCATTGGGTTCATCATCAACAACAATCAATGATAGGAAGACCTACCTACTGTCCACTAACTGCTCCTACAGTTAAGATAAAATGGCTTTTCTTTGAATTTTGTCACCTGTCGTGAACATTTATGGAATCTATCTTCAGCACAGCTTTGACTGTATAAAGGTGTTGATCACTGCGCGCGCGCGCACACACACACACACACACACACACACACACACACACACACACACACACACACACTCTTCCAATGTCCACTAATTGCTATAGAATCAATTGTCAAGCAGTAACGCAACAACCTGCATTAGTAATGAAGTCAGTACTATTCACAGTCTCAGGATAATGGCTACGACAGGACACCCTCAGTGTGTCTGATTACACAGTTCAGTTTCTCCACTTCTTAATGCTTTGAGAGAACATACCAAGCATCCAAGTATATTACCACCTGTATCATTATTATGCAGTGCAAATAAAAATTTAAGGATGTTATCACTCTTCATTTCTCCATGACCAAAGGATAAATAGTTTAATCTTTGAAAGGAGCTAGTGATGGGAGATGCCGAATTCTGTTGAGCAAAATGTATTATTACTCAAATTGTAACAATATTGACTGTATCAAAGGGGAAATTCTGTCAACAAAAGAACAAAATTACAAGGAGGCAGAAAGACTGTCACTATTTACCTATAAGTTTCTTTTTTTTTTTTTTTTTTTTTTTTTTTTTTTTTTTTTTTTTTTTTTTTTTTGGGGGCGCAAAACTGCTATGGTCATTAGCGCCCGGTCCATGACTTAGGAACCAGTAAAAAATGAAAATGGAAACCAGCAGCAATGGGAACAAAACACAAAAAATTGGCGAAACTAAAAGCAGAAAGAAAGCTTAAAAATCCACTTCAGAAAGGGGTTGGTTGTCCCCAAAGTAAAAAAAAAAAAAAAGAAAAAAAAAAAAAAAAAAAAAAAAAAAAAAAAGAGAGAGAGAGAGAGAGACTTCAAATGACTGACGTCATCTCACTGGCACTAATAAACTCGAGAACGCGATTGGCCGAGCATGAGTCATCTGCTAAAATTGACGATATATCAGGCAACAGCTGTAGATGGGCGAGTAACGGAGTAAAATAGGGGCACTCAAAAGTGTCTTACTGTCCTCAGCTGAGAGCAGTGGGGACAGAGTGGGGGAGGATCTTTGCTTAAACGATGTCGATCGCTAAAAAGACAGTGCCCTATCCGCAATCTACTTAAAATTACCTCCTCTCGATGACGCGTTCGGGAGGAAGAGGTCCAAGCACAGGTAAGAGATTTCACATCCCGCAATTTTTATGGGGAAGTGTCGACCAATGGGCATGCCATAAAAGAACAACGTAACGATATAAAATGCTCTGTAGATCGGCAAAGGGAATCGATTGAATAGCTGGCCGAAGAAGAGAGACTGCGGCCTTGGCAGCTATGTCAGCCACCTCATTTCCACAGATACCAACATGTCCCGGGAGACAGGAATGCAACCGAGATGCCCCCCAGGTGAAAGAAGCACAGACAGTCCTGAATCTGGTGGACCAGACGGTGGACAGGGTAGAGAGCTTGGAGACTGACGAGAGAGCTGAGAGAATCTGAACAGATAACATACTGTATCCGCTGATGTTGGCGAATGTATTGGACAGCCTGGAGAACAGCGTAAAGCTCCGCAGTATAAGCCAAACACTAGTTGGGAAGCCGAAATAAATTGGGGGTGTCGCCAACAATATAGGCACTCCCTACACCTAAAGATGTTTTTGAACCATCTGTGTAAATAAATGTGGCTTCCTTCATTTGTGCATATAGAGCAGCAAATGCCCAATGATAAACAACTGAAGGGATACCATCCTTGGCTAATTGACAAAGGTCAATCTGATCCGGTGACGGAGCCAAGGTGGTGCTGTACCCCAAGTTGTCAAGAAGGTTTTAGGAAAGTGGAAGGAAAGAGAATGGAGCAGTTGACGGAAGCAGACTCCCGGTGGTAGTAGGGAGGAAGGGCAGCCTGCATACCCTACATCCAAGGAGGCATCGAAAAAAATGTCATGGGCTGGATTAGCAGGCATGGAAGTGAAATTGCTAGCATAACGTATTAGAAGGATAGATCGCCGATCGGACAGCAGAGGTTGAGCAGCCTCAGCATAAAGGCTTTCCACAGGGCTGGTGTAAAAAGCTCCAGACACTAAATGTAATCCATGGTGGTGGATAGTCGAGACGACGAAGAATAGACGGCCGAGCAGAGGAGTAAACTGTGATTCCATAGTCCAATTTCGAGTGAACTAAGGCGCGATAGAGGCAGAGAAGGACCACTCGGTCCGCTCCCCAGGAGGTACCATTCAGGACACGGAGGGTGTTGAGGGATCGCAGACAGCGAGCACGAAAAATAGGAAACGTGGGAGGACCAGCACAGTTTTCTGTCAAACATAAGACCCAAGAATTTAGCGACGTCCGAAAATGGAAGGTTGACAGGTCCTGGATGTGAGGAGGGTGGAAGAAACTCCATACGTCGCCAAAAATTAACACAAACGGTCTTACTGGGAGAAAAACGGAAGCCGGTTTCGGTGCTGCAAGGATGGATGCGATCAAGACATCATTGAAGACGACGTTCAAGAAGTATGGTCCATTGAGAGCTGTAGTAGATCACAAAATCATCCACAAAGAGGGAGTCCGAGACATCAGAAAGGTGGCAATCCATAATTGGATTTATGGCAATGGCAAACAGTACAACACTTAGCACAGAGCTCTGGGGTACTCTGTTTTCTTGGGAGAAAGTACAAGAGAGAGTAGTGTTCACCCGCACTCTGAATGTGCACTCTGCCATAAATTCGCGAAGAAAAAGGGGCAGCCGACCTTGAAAGCCCCAAGAGAACAGTGTACAGAGGATGCCTGTCCTCCAACAGGTATCGTATGCTCTCTCCAGATCAAAAAATATTGCTACTGTTTGGCGTTACCGGAGAAAATTGTTAATGATGTAAGTGGAGAGAGCAACAAGATGGTCAACTGCAGAAAAATGCTTTCAGAAACCGCATTTGGGCAGGTGTTTAAAGACTGCGGGCCACCAGCGACCAAGCTAAACGGCAATTTTACCATACGCTCCAAAACCTTACGTACACTACTCGTGAGAGAAATGTGGCGCTAGCTAGAGGGGAGATGTTTGTCCTTTCCAGGTTTCGGAACAGGAACGACCATAGCTTCCTGCCATCATCTGGGAAAAGTTCTGTCAGTCCAAATTCGATTATAAAGGCGACGGAGGTAACGCAGACTATGGGTTGATAAATGCAGCAACATTTGGATGTGGATACCATCCGGTCCTGGGGCTGAGGAACGAGAAGAAGAGTGCATGTTGGAGTCGCCACATGGAGAAAATAGTATTATAGCTTCGAGATTTTGAGAGCAGAAAGCGAAAGGTTGCACTTCGGCTGCACGTTTCTACGGGAGAAACGCTGGTGGGTAATTTGAAGAGTTTGAAATGTCAGCAAAGTGTTGACCCAATGAGTTAGAAATTCCGACGGGGTCCACTATTGCATCATGCACGACAGTGAGCCCAGAGACTGGGGAGAAACTAGGCGCGCCAGATAACCGTCGAATTCGACTCCAAACTTCCGAGGAGGGAGTGAAGGTGTTCAATGATCTAGTAAAGAAGTCCCAGCCTGCCTTCTTGCTATCGCGGGTGACGCGTCGGCATCGCGCACGGAACTGCTTATAGCGCATACAGTTGGCCAAAGTAGGATGGTGGCAGAAAACACGAAGAGCATGTCGCCGCTCACGTATTGCGCTACGGCATGCCTCGTTCCACCAAAGAACTGGGGGGCGCCAGACAATTCGGAGGTGCATGGTATTGAACGTTCCGCAGCTGTAAGAATAACGTCTGTGGTATGTGTGACCTCATCATCAACGCTGGGATAGTGACTGTAATCTAATGTCGCTAGAGATGAAAAAAGTGTCCAATCGGCTTCGCCAAACTTACAGTGTCGCACACGCATATATGGCAGTTGAGGCTGCAGTCTAAAGACACATGGAAAGTGGTCACTCGAGTGAGTATCATCAAGGGTGAACCATTCAAAGCACCGAGCTAGGTGGAACAGTACCGACCGAAAGGTCCAAATGAGAGAAATTTGTCGTGGAGGCAGACGAAATTGTAGGGTCTGCACTGATGAGGCAAACTAGATCCGCTTGGTGGAAAATGTGTAGTAATAGTGAGCCACGTGGACAAGGATGTCGAGATCCCGAAATCGGGTGGTGGGCATTGAAGTCCCCAACCAGCAAATAGAGGGTGGAAGCTGACGAAGAAGATGAAGGAGATCAGCTCGGTCCATTGGTGTGGACGATGGAATGTATACAGTACAAAGAGAAAAGGTATATCCAGAAAGGGAAAGACTGACAGCGACAACTTGGAAGGAAGTGTTTAAGGGGATTGGGTGATAATGGAGAGTATCATGGAGAACAATCATGAGTCCTCCATTTGCTGGAGTGCCTTCAACAGAGGGGAGATCAAATCGGACATACTGAAAATGGGGGAGAACAAAGTGGTCATGGGGACGCAGCTTCGTTTCCTGAAGACAGAAGATGACCAGCGAGTAGGATCATAAGAGGATTGACAATTCATCCCGATTGGCTCGAATGCCGCAGATATTCCAGTGGATAATGGACATAGGGTGAACAGAAAATGGAAGAATGTGAGCAATATTGCCGTCAACTCAACGACTGCTCAGAGCTTGTGACTGACAACATGGAGTGGCATTCAGCTGAAGGCAGAAGATACTGATCCATAGGTTGCTCAGGAGCAGCTCCTGCCACCAGCGATCGGCCGGTTGATCGGCCTCCAGCAGTGCGCCGCGGCGACACATAGGACAGCCGAGTGCAATTTCCGACAGGTGGCGCAGTAGATGAGACACGCCTTGGCGGACAAGGAGATGAACTGGGTTTCTTATTAGCCTTCTTGGGAACATGATGTTTAGATGAAAGAGGAACCGATGGTTGAGAAATTGGGGTACATAAAAAATCTTCTCGCGTAAGCTCTTTTTTCGAAATCCTGGTGTCCGACTTTTGGGCTCGAGATTTAGCAGAACACGATGAAGGGTGAGCCTTAGAGTGGGCAGGCGAAAGTGGTGAGGTTGAACAGGTGATCTTCATGCTGTCTGATCTGACAACCATGGTACTAAGGGTGAGGTCACAAGTCTGCCTGGCCCCCTCATTTCTTGGCCGAGGAGAAGCAAGGACAGTGCTGTATTTTCCTGTCTGAGGCACGGTGGGCTGTCAACTGGCAAATAATTTTCGAGCAGCAAAGGTCAACACCTTTCCCTTCACTCTCATTTCCTGAATGAGTCTTTAAAAATGGGGCAATCTCGAGAGGAAGCAGTGTGGTCACCCATACAGTTGATGCAGTGAGGGGATGGAGGTGGACAAGCACCCTCATGGGCATCCTTGCCACAAGTAACACATTTGGCCAGATTCGAACAGGACTGGCTGGTGTGACTGAACTGCTGACACTGATAGCAACGCGTAGTGTTTGGGACATAAGGGCAGACAGATATTATCCCATAGCCTGCTTTGATTTTCGATGGGAGTTGAACTTTGTCAGATGTCAAGAAGACGGTGTGGGTTGGAATGGTGTTCATGTCAACCCTTTTCACAACTCTATGAACAGCCGTAACGCCTTGTCAGACAGGTAGTACTGAATTTCTTCATCAAACAATCCATCGAGGGAGCGTGTATTAATGACTCCACGTGATGAATTTAAAGTGCGGTGCACTTCAACCTGGACAGGGAAGGTGTGGAGCATTGAAGTACGCAGCAATTTTAGTGCCTGGAGGGCACTGACTGTTTCTAACAACAGTGTGCCATTCTGTAATTTGGAAAAAGACTTTACAGGACCTGCAATTGCATCGACACCTTTCTGAATAATGAAAGGGTTGACCGTGGAGAAGTCGTGACCTTCGTCAGACTGAGAAACAGCAAGGAACTGTGGCAACGATGGAAGAACTGACTATGGCTGAGACTCAGTGAACTTTCACTTGTGAGCAGACATAGTGGAAAGTGAGGAAACCATTGTGGAAGAATCCCCCATGATTACCGGCGTCTCCAATGGCGCGCTCCTCCCTTGTGGGGGTCCTCTCTGAGGGCACTCCCGCCTTAGGTGATTGTTCACACCTCAGGGCACACCTCCCAACAAACGGATGGAGGGACCAATCAGCACTTTTGGAAGGTATCAGCTTGGGTAATCATCCCTCCCTGGGCCTGGCCATTACCAGGGTGTACGTACGTGTCCTACCTGTCTACCCGGGGTGGGGAATTACGCGTTAACCCATCACCGGCTACGCACAAGAATGCGTGGGTCGGCCTTCAGACACGCACAGGGAGGAAGAAAGAGAAAGGGAAAGAAAAGAAGAGAAGTCTCAAACGCCACAGCAGAGAAAAGGGTAAAGAGAAGGGGTAAGGAAAATAGAAGGACAAAGGAAGGATGAAGACATAGAAGCAAGGAAGGCAGAGAATGCGGTACATTTACGAGTGTCCGTCTCCGGACGTAGGCACAAACCATCCTCCCAGATGGGGAGAAAGGGAAGGAAAGAGCCAGGGGTGAAGGGGAGGGGGGGGGGGGCGAAGATGGGGGATGCGGAAGGATGCGGAAAGGGAAGGTATGCAGCCAGGAAAGGAAGGAAGGCCACATTAGCTCGGGGTCCCGTGCTCGCTATGCACGTATCCACAAAAGAGTTGTGGACCCCCTGGGGGGTTACCTATAGGTGATGTTCACTGACTGAAAGTAAAAAAAATTATTCCTCTCTTTAGGTGATATTAGCAACATTCATAAGAAAGACAGAAATGCACGTTGAAGTTTAGAAATGGAGGAATACTCTCAGAGCCCACAATCTGAGTGGCTCACCTCTTGTGCAGATATAGGAGGTCACATAAATGGGGATGTCACACAGGGAGGTGGTCAAAGACTGCAATAGAAGAAGTGTTTTGTCCAATCTCTAGTTGTGATTTTTTATAAATATATGATTTTCATGGCCCCATAAGGTGTGACCCCAAGCCTGGTGCCACAAATGTGAAACATTTTTGGCACAAACTGGTGAGTTTCCCTTTAGTTTCAATAAACAGGCAAAATCAAATTAATGCAATTTTTTCTGTAAGTAATGCTACTGTTCCAGATTCATAAATAAATAAATAAATAAGGGTGAAGAATGACACAAAGAAAAAAATGTTAAATATAGTTTTGCATTTGGTAATTTGACACAGTTGAAGCTAGTTTCAATGAAATATACCATGTAGAAAATTATGTACACAAAAATGAATATTTTAATGTGATTAACACACGACAGCTTACATGGTAATCTACAGAACTCCATACTTACATGGACTGTTTCTCCACGATGCAGTAAGTACTGAATTGTGCCAGTTGCTGCTGTATTCCACCATTCCAGTTAGGGAAGTTAAGATCTCAAATCATCACTTCAATCTGGCACTGTTAAGCTGAAGTTAACTACTCATATTCCTGTGTGAACCTGTCATTCTCTGTGACTGCATGCACCACTTTTTGAATATGCTTGTGCTGCACCATTGCCTGCATTAGCTTGCAAAGGCAGTGGTAATTAGTGATGATGTCAAGTACATAAACTTCTTGTTGGACTTTTCCATGAAGAAATCTGCAAGAAACAAAATGGTCACAATTTTTAACTCTGTGTTACAATTGATGAACAGAGGCAAAAGTGCTACAGCACAAGCCGACAGTTAACATTATTTTGCATTTTTAGCACCCTCACGGAAAAGTGAGGGAGATAGCTCCAGAGTGATTTGTGTCTCCAACTGTGATCAGGGCAACACACTTGATGTACATAATTTAACATGCCTGTCAACATGCCTTAGAACATCACTTTGAGTTCAGATAAGTTGCCCATGTTCCTTTGTGGGAAGACAAGTTGTAAGCACAGGGAAACAGGTGTACACCAAAGCTGCAGCATTGTAACATTCAACCACTTTCTTGACACAAAAACAGTGATGATCTAACACTTGGTAGTTGCCACACAATGGACAACCCAACTGGTAACCAAAGCTTATGTACTGAGGCTCTCAAATACTTTGACAGGAATGTGAGAAGGAGTTGCGATATCTGCAGTGACACAGATGGTACACAGCACACATTATTGCATCTATAAATCTACAAGTTGGGCAAAATAAAACTGGTCTGAGATACACTCACAGTAGGAGTGTCACAGGATTGACCTGATGGTAATATACTGCTGTGCTCGAAGTATTGAATAAGTCACTTACAACAGCTCTGCCTGAGGACTATCAGATATTTAGTTTCCCACAATCTTCATGTGCCCTGGTACTGAGCAGATTGAATCCTACTCCCCAGTAGTTTCAGTTGAGGATGGAATGCTGGATTAACTGATCTACTGTGTTCAAATGTTGGACAGAGTGAAGATCACTCAGATTCCAATATAAAAGAAATTTAGCAATGGAAGATAGGCTCATGTGCTCCAGAGACCACAAAACTGAACTTACATATACTCTTGGTCCTCACATAAAAATGTCAGAAAGTACCACATTAAAGCAGAAGTAATACCACAATCTCTGCTGTGAAGCACTGAATCTAAAATAACATTGAGTGTCTGCCGTATCCAGGGTAGCAGATGGTTAGAACACTGGATTTGGGGTTATAAATGCTCTACACAAGCTGACTCAAAGCATACACTCCAGACAGATCCTTAACAGAATTGTGATTCATGGACGGTTGGAGAAATGCAGCCAGAGATGGATGAGCAACAGTATGGCATGCAGATGAAGTTGGAGGTGTGAGGAACAATGTGCTTGTTGCACCATGAGGAGCTGCCACTGGATGGTGAGTACTGGTTCCCTGACTTCAGCACAGAGATGTGCAATCAGTCTGGTCCTACAAGCACCCATGGCCAGCCAAATCTCCTCATGGGGGAATGTGCCAACTATCTTCGAAGATGAGGCCTCAACAATCAATACACGGTACACACAGTTGAGCCACAAAAGCATAAGGCCAGATAAATCTCGAACAGACCTGCCCTGTCCACTGTCTAAGAACTTGGCTAAGGCACTTGATGATATTCAGTACCTAGAGTGTTCTGGTTTGTAGACTTCTGAGGTGCAGCAACTGTGACAATAGGAGTAGAAAATGAGGTCCAGGAAAATCAACGAGTCTCTAAAATGTAGGATGGTGTCCCTCATATGCAAGACAGGTAAAATAAAAATGGAAAAAAAAGAAGCACACACACATTCACACTCACTCGCATCAAATAGAAAGCCCATCTTTGCAGCCCACCCCTCTATAAGACTGCTACAGATGTGTGTGTGCTCCCACATTTGAGGAGGAACAGAAAACATCAAAATTGTCTACAATTAAGGAGCAGTGTACAGAACACATTATCGTAGATGTGATACTGTTTGTGGCTACGGCAAAGAGGGTTAACACTTTAAACACTGTCCAGGGAGACACCACTCTGATAATAATGATCTGGCAGCGATTTACTGACTTGGATCCTTGGAAATGGCTGAGACAGGATAGACCACATAAAGATGGGGAGGTAGACACAAAATCCCTACTGATGCAGTTGCGCAAAATACAGTGTTTCCAAGCAGTATCTTACACCTTACTGATATAATTTTTTGTTTTGTTTTAGGGCGCAAAACTGCTATGGTCATTAGCGCCCGGTCCGTGACTTAGGAAACAGTAAAAAACCTAAAATGGAACCCAGCAGCAATGGGAACGAAAGTCATAAAATTGGAGAAACTAAATGCAGAAGGAATGCTTAAAAATCGACTACAGGAAGGGGTTGGTTGTCCCCAAAAAAAGCTCCAAATGACTGACGTCATTTCACTGGCACTAAAACTCGAGAACGCGATCGGCTGAGTGCATGTCATCTGCTAATATCAACGATATATCAGGCGACAGCTGTAGATGGGAGCGTAATGGATTAAAATAGGGGCACTCAATTAAAAGGTGTCTTACCGTCCACAGCTGAGAGCAGTGGGGACAGAGTGGGGGACGATCACCGCTTAAAAGATGTTGATAGCTAAAAAGACAGTGCCCTATCCGGAGTCTAGTTAAACTTACCTCCTCCCAAAGACACGTTCGGGAGGAAGAGGTCCAAGCACAAGGAAGAGCTTTCACGTCTCGCAATTTATTATGGGGAAGTGTCGACCAATGGGCGTGCCATAAAAGAACAACTCGACGACATAAAACGCTCCGTAGATCGGCGAAGGGAATCGATTGAATAGCTGGCCGAAGAAGAGAGACTGCAGCCTTGGCTGCAATATCGGCCGCCTCATTCACACAGATACCAGCATGTCCCGGGAGCCACAGGAACGCCACCGAGACGCCCCCCAGGTGGAGCAAGCGCAGACAGTCCTGAATCCAGTGGACCAGAGGGTGCACAGGGTAAAGAGCTTGGAGACTGAGGAGAGAGCTGAGAGAATCTGAGCAGATAACATACTGTATCCACTGATGGCGGCGGATGTAGTGGACAGCCTGGAGAATAGCGTAAAGCTCTGCAGTATAAACCGAACACTGGTCGGGAAGCCGAAAGTGATTTGGGGTGTCACCAACAATATAGGCACTCCCTACATCTAACGATGTTTTCGAGCCATCGGTGCAAATAAACGTGGCTTCCATCATTTGTGCACATAGAGCAGCAAATGCCCGACGATGAACAAGTGAAGGGGTACCATCCTTGGGAAATCGACAAAGGTCACGGAGCAGGCAGATCTGGGGACAGAGCCAAGGCGGTGCTGTACCCCAAGTTGTCAAGAAGGTTTTAGGAAAGTGGAAGGAAAGAGAATGGAGCAGTTGACGGAAGCAGACTCCCTATGGTAGTAGGGAGGAGGGGCGGCCTTCATACCCTACATCAAAGGAGGCGTCGAAAAAAAGGTCATGGCCTGGATTAGCAGGCATGGAAGACAGATGGCTAGCATAACGACTCAGAAGGACTGCTCGCTGATTAAACAGCGTAGGTTCAGCAGTCTCAGCGTAAAGGCTTTCCACAGGGCTGGTGTAAAAAGCTCCAGACACTAAATGTAATCCATGGTGGTGGATAGTCGAGACGACGAAGAATAGACGGCCGAGCAGAGGAGTAGACTATGCTTCCATAGTCCAATTTCGAGCGCACTAAGGTGCGATAGAGTCGGAGAAGGACCACTCAGTCCGCTCCCCAGGAGGTACCATTCAGGACACGGAGGGTGTTGAGGGATCGCAGACAGCGAGCGCGAAAGATAGGAAGCGTGGGAGGACCAGCACAGTTTTCTGTCAAACATAAGACCCAAGAATTTAGCGACGTCTGAAAACGGAAGGTTGACAGGTCCTAGATGTGAGGTGGGTGGAAGAAACTCCTTTCATCGCCAAAAATTAACACAAACGGTCTTACTGGGAGAAAAACGGAAGCCGGTTTCGATGCTCCAAGAGTGGAGGCAATCGAGACATCCTTGAAGACGACGTTCTAGAAGGTTGGTCCGTTGAGAGCTGTAGTAGATCGCAAAATCGTCCACAAAGAGGGAGCCCAAGGCATCAGGAAGGAGACAATCCATAATTGGAGTTATGGCAATGGCAAACAGTACAACACTCAGCATGGAGCCCTGGGGTACCGCGTTTTCTTGGGAGAAGGTACGGGAGAGAGTAATGTTCACCCGCACGCTAAATGTGCTCTCTGCCATAAATTCGCGAAGAAAAAGGGGTAGCCGACCTCGAAAGCCACAAGAGAACAGTGTGCGGAGGATGCCTGTCCTCCAACAGGTATTGTATGCTCTCTCCAGATCAAAAAATATTGCTACTGTTTGGCGTTCCTGGAGAAAATTGTTCATGATATAAGTGGAGAGAGCAACAAGAAGGTCAATTGCAGAACGATGCTTTCGGAATCCGCGTCTGGCAGATGTTAAAAGACTGCGGGATTCCAGCCTCCAAGCTAATCGGTAATTCAACATACGCTCCAAAACCTTACATACACTACTCGTGAGAGAAATGGTGCGATAGCTAGAGGGGAGATGTTTGTCCTTTCCAGGTTTCGGAACAGGAACGACGATAGCTTCCCGCCATCGTCTGGGAAAAGTACTGTCGGTCCAAATTCGATTTTAAAGGCAAAGGAGGTAACGCAGACTATGGGTTGATAAATGCAGCAACATTTGGACGTGGATACCATCGGGTCCTGGGGCGGAGGAGCGAGAAGAAGAGAGCCCATGTTGGAGTTCCTGCATGGAGAAAACAGTATTGTAGCTTTCGCGATTTTGAGAGGAGAAAGCGAAAGGTTGCACTTCCGCTACACGTTTCTTCAAGAGAAACGCTGGCGGGTAATTTGAAAAGCTCAAAATCTCAGCAAAGCGCTGACTCAATGAGTTATAAATTGCGACGGGATCCACTAATGTATCATGCGCGACTGTGAGCCCAGAGACCGGGGAGTAACTAGGCGCGCCTTAGAACCTTCGAAGCCGACTCCAAACTTCCGAGGAGGTGTTAAATAAGCTAATAAAGAATTTCCAGCTTGCCTTCTTGCTATCGCGAATGACACGACGGCTTCACGCACGGAACTGCTTATAGTGGATACAGTTGGCCAAAGTAGGATGGTGGCAGAAAACACGAACAGCACGTCTCCGCTCACGTAATGCGTCACGACATGCTTCGTTCCACCAAGGAACAGGGGGGCGCCGGGGCAATTCAGAGCTGCGTGGTATTGAACGTTCCGCAGCTGTAAGAATAATGTCTGTGATATGTGTGACCTCATCGTCGACGCTGGGAAAGTGACTGTCATCGAATGTCGCTAGAGACGAAAAAAGTGTCCAATCGGCTTGGGCAAACTTCCAGTGTCACGGGCGCATATATGGCAGTTGAGGCTGCAGTCTAAGGACACATGGAAAGTGGTCACTCTAGTGTGTATCATCAAGGGCGAACCATTCGAAGCGCCGAGCTAGCGGAACAGTACCGACCGCAAGGTCCAAATGAGAGAAATTTTGTCGTGGAGGCAGCGAAAACTATAGGGACCCCAGTGTTGAGACAAACTAGATCCACTTGGTGGTAGACGTCTAGCAATAGTGAGCCACGTGGACAAGGATGTGGAGATCCCCAAAGCGGGTGGTGGGCATTGAAGTCCCCAACCAGCAAATAGGGGGGTGGAAGCTGACCAAGAAGATGAAGGAGATCAGCTCGTGCCATTGGTGTGGACTATGGAATGTATACAGTACAAGGAGAGAACGTGTATCCAGAAAGGGAAAGACGGACGGCGACAGCTTGGAAGGAAGTGTTTAAGGGGATTGACTGATAATGGAATCATGGAGAAGAATCGCAAGTCCTCCGTGGGCTGGAGTGCCTTCAACAGAGGGGAGATCATATTGGACGGACTGAAAATGAGGGAGAACAAAACGGTCATGGGGACGCAGCTTTGTTTCCTGAAGACATAAGATGACCGGCGAGTAGGATCATAAGGTGATCGACAATTCATCTCGATTGGCTCGAATGCCGTGGATATTCCAGTGGATAATGAACATAGGGTGAACAGAAAATGGAGGAATGTGACCAAAGTTGCTGTCATCTCAACGACTGCTCAGAGCTTGCGACCGACAGCATGGAATGGCATTCAGCCGAAGGCAGAAGATCCTGATCCATAGGTTGTTCAGGAGCAGCACCTGCCACCAGCGATGGGCCGGTTGATCGGCCGCCAGTAGTGCGCCTCGGCGACACAGAAGACGGCAGAGTGCAATTTCCGACAGGTGGTGCTGTAGATAGGACACGCCTTGGCGCAGAAGGAGATGAACTGGGTTTCTTTGTAGCCTTCTTGGAATTATGATGTTTAGAAGAAGGAAGAACCGATGGTTGTGAAGTTGGGGTACATAAAAAATCTTCTCGCGTAAGCTCTTTTTTTGAAGTCTTGGTGTCTGACTTTTGGGCTCGAGATTTAGCAGAACCCGATGAAGGGTGGGCCATAGAGTGGGCCGGCGAAAGTGGTGAGGTTGAACGGGCGACCTTTGCGCTGGCCGATCTGACAACCATGGTACTAAAGGTGAAGTCGCAAGTCTGTGTGGCCGCCTCCTTTGTTGGCCGAGGGAAAGGAAGGACAGTGCTGTATTTTCCTGTCTGAAGTACGGTGGGCTCTCGACTGGCGAATAATTTTCGAGCAGCAAAGGTCAACACCTTTCCCTTCACTCTGATTTCCTGGATGAGCTTTTCGTCTTTAAAAACGGGGCAATCTCGAGAGGAAGCAGTGTGGTCACCCATACAGTTGATGCAGTGAGGGGATGGAGGTGGAGAAGCACCCTCATGGTCATTCTTGCCACACGTAACACATTTGGCCGGATTGGAACAGTACTGGCAGGTGTGATTGAACCGCTGACACCGATAGCAAAGCGTAAGGTTTGGGACGTAAGGGCAAATGGTAATTATCTCATAGCCTGCTTTGATTTTCGATGGCAGCTGAACGTTGTCAAATGTCAAGAAGACAGTGCAGCTTCGAATGAGGTTCATGTCAACCCTTTTCGTAACTCTATGAATAGCCGTTATGCTGTGGTCAGACAGGTAGTGCTGAATTTCTTCGTCAGACAATCCTTTAAGGGAGCGTGTATAAACGACTCCACGTGATGAATTTAAAGTGCGGTGCGCTTCAACCCGGACAGGGAAGGTGTGGAGCAGTGAAGTACGCAGCAATTTTTGTGCCTGGAGGGCACTGACTGTTTCTAACAACAAGGTGCCATTCCGTAATTTGGAACAAGACTTTACAGGACCTGCAATAGTGTCGACACCTTTCTGAATAATTTAAGGATTGACCGTGGAGAAGTCGTGACCTTCGTCAGACCGAGAAACAGCAAGGAACCGTGGCAACGATGGAAGAACTGACTGTGGCTGAGACTCAGTGAACTTACGCTTGTGAGCAGACATAGTGGAAGGTGAGGAAACCATTGCGGAAGAATCCCCCATGATTACCGGCGTCTCCGATGGCGCGCTCCTCGCTTGTGGGGGACCTCTCTGAGGGCACTCCCGCCTTAGGTGATTGTTCACACCTCAGACCACACCTCCCGACAAACGGACGGAGGGACCAATCGGCACTTTCGGAAGGTATCAGCTCGGGTAATCACCCCTCCCTGGGCCTGGCCGTTACCAGGGGGTACGTACATGTCCTACCTGTCTACCCGGGGTGGGGAATTACGCGTTAACCCATCACCGGCTACGCACAAAAATGCGTGGTTCGGCCTTCAGACAAGCACAGGGAGGAAGAAAGAGAAAGGGAAAGAAAAGAAGAGAAGTCTCAAATGCCGCAGCGGAGAAAAGGGTAAAGAGAAGAGGTAAGGAAAAGAGAAGGACAAAGGAAGGATGAAGACATAGAAGCAAGGAAGGCAGAGAATGCGGTATATTTACGAGCATCCGTCTCTGGACGTAGGCACAAACCATCCTCCCAGACGGGGAGGAAGGGAAGGAAAGACCCAGAGGTGAGGGGGAGTGAGGGTGAAGATGGGGGATGGGGAAGGATGCGGAAAGGGAAGGTATGCAGCCCGGAAAGGAAGGAAGGCCATATTAGCTCGGGGTCCCGTGCTTGCTACACATGTATCCACAAAAGAGTTGTGGACCCCCTGGGGGGGCCCTTACTGATATTGAAGAATATGTCAATAGAGTGATGTTTACGTAGGAAGGACTATTGAGTAGCTGCCTTTAACAGTGTCAGTTGGTCCATGGTTCACCAAAATCTATGGAAGCCACAGTGAGAGAGGCTAAGGGGAACCCTGTTCTCTATAAACCAGACCATATGACATTTAAACTTTCACTCTAGTGTCTTTCCTAGACAGCTCGTTAAGGCAATACTCTGATAACTACTGGGACAGGTGTGATCCATTCCTCGTTTCAAAAGAGGTATCAAAAGTGCCTTCTCCAGGGAATTGGGGAAGTTGCCACTCTGCCATATTAGAGTAAAATATTCGATGTGGATTTCCATTGATGCTGTTGGAAAATCTTGAAGCAAACTATACCAGATTTGGTTGTGACTGGGTGCAGTTGCCCAAGTCTCAGCCATTACTGATTCCAGCAGCCACATGGAGATAGTGTAGTTGTAAGGCTCGTAACTTTTGGATCTCAAGACTAATTTTCCTGTCTCTACAGATGCACTGTACTGATAAAATAACAGATCCTGGCTAGCAGTGGCAGCAGTTTTTGCAAAATGTTCTCCCAGTATCTGAGCCATATATGCAGGTGGTGTTTGGAGACACTTCTGTTTCAGTACTGCCGCTATTGGTAAATGATTGTGTGTATGTGAAATCATATTGATGCCTTCCTATACTTTCATAGAACAAGTGGAATGATGTATAGAGTCCTGGAATGCTTGCCATGACATTTCCTTGCCCTCCTTAATTATTAATCAAGCCTCAGTTACTGCAACTTGTCAGACTATGACGTTGTCTGCTATAGGGAAGTATTTAATTTGACAATGAGCTTGTAATATCTCTTTATATTCTACTAATTATCCCTGCACAATTTTATGAGTGAATTATGTTTCCTACTTGACCATCTATATACTCTCAGAATCGATGCACAAAGTAGTACAGTACTATTGCTATTCCGCGAGCGCATCATTACTCTTTGTAACATTCTGTCTGGTGTGTGTTGAGAGGACTTCTAGGATCTTCTCCATGCTGAATAGCCACATTGAATAATTGTAATTTTGCTATCGAGATTACTGGAAGAATGAGATCTGAAATATATTGCATGCTAATCAAGAGAATATATACTGAGCATTTACATCAAAGGTGTGTAAGGAATTTAATTATATATGCATTCTCTAATCAAAATTTGCACGGATGTGTCATTTTGCTGGTAATCAGAAGGGAACTTCCGATGAATTGGAAATGAACCTGCAGTTATTAGATCCAAGAGCTCCATTATTTAATTGGATAATTAAACTCTACCAAAGCAAACTTTCCACTTGCTCTGAGGTTTCCCGACTGACTACACAATGCAAGAAAACCAAGACATTTTATTTACACAGGATTGCAGATCGCTTTGAATCATCAAGGCTGCAGACATGGAGAGTCATCATCTGATTCTGATTAAGCAAGTAAAGCTTAATTATAACTTTCCTGAGCGACTGTGATATGGCTGCTCATGAATGAGATAATGAATAAAATACTAATAACTAACTTTCCTCCTCACCAGCAACCAGTATAAACACAATAATAATCATATTGGCGCCAGTGTGAAAGGTATCTTTCATTGTTCTATAACACACGTATTTTCTGTTTCATGGTATTCTACGAGAACGAGCTGGAACTAAGCTGCAGAGATATTCTGTGCCGACAGGAAAGGTCGCCGACAGGAAAGGTCGCCGACAGGAAAGGTCGCCGACAGGAAAGGTCGCCGACAGGAAAGGTCGCCGACAGGAAAGGTCGCCGACAGGAAAGGTCGCCGACAGGAAAGGTCGCCGACAGGAAAGGTCGCCGACAGGAAAGGTCGCCGACAGGAAAGGTCGCCGACAGGAAAGGTCGCCGACAGGAAAGGTCGCCGACAGGAAAGGTCGCCGACAGGAAAGGTCGCCGACAGGAAAGGTCGCCGACAGGAAAGGTCGCCGACAGGAAAGGTCGCCGACAGGAAAGGTCGCCGACAGGAAAGGTCGCCGACAGGAAAGGTCGCCGACAGGAAAGGTCGCCGACAGGAAAGGTCGCCGACAGGAAAGGTCGCCGACAGGAAAGGTCGCCGACAGGAAAGGTCGCCGACAGGAAAGGTCGCCGACAGGAAAGGTCGCCGACAGGAAAGGTCGCCGACAGGAAAGGTCGCCGACAGGAAAGGTTCACTTCTTTGACTCTAATGAAACTGGTAACTATGTAATGTCTCTTTTTTTAAATTTTGATGTCAAATGTAAGTGCCAGGATCAACAGTGATCCTTTTGCCGTTTTACTGAGGCTCAATTAAATTCACAATGTGTCTCAATTTATTTAAAAAGCAATCTGCTCCAAGTTAAGTTTCCAAAGGGAAAGTTTTGTCTGTATGCATAAAACTATATACAGAAGTAGTAGTCAGAATATGAAAGCAGATGCAGCAGACAAAGATCATTACTCTAATAGAATAAGAGAGAATTAATGTTTAATGATCAGCTAATAATTCTTGGTCATAAAATTACAAATCTGCTAGGAAAATAACTTTAATTGGTCAGTGGAATGCATGTTACATTTAAATTATGTCACATATCAAGGTAGAACTTGGTCATTTCAGCTGTCTGTGGGGAAAAACACACACACACACACACACACACACACACACACACACACACACACACAACACACACGTTAGCATGGATATCCTAATATATCACAGTATCACTTATTAGGACTTGCTATCTGGTAACTGGCTTCATCCATATATTTCTGTTAAGAGATTTGTCAACTTTGTGAAGTGATCTGGTGATCTAATTGTAATTATACTCAGTGGGCAGCTTATCTCACATGTGTGAGAGACAAGTCAAGTGAAAACTGTGTTCGCATCGTCTGTTTTTTTACCCCGTTCCACATATAAAATGCAGCCTATTATGTGAAATAAATGGGACTGTCTAAATTTCTTTATTCCCAAGAAATATAAACCTGGTACTCAAATACCCAGGTCAAGTTGAAACCTCATTCTGAATTACAAGCTGCTTGAAGGCAGTAACAATGGAAAGTGCTATAAACAGCATCTGGAAAACAGAAATCTTCCCATGTAACAGGCAAATAATTGGAGACAATGATACCTGGAACACACCAGGAGTTTGACATACAACACACTAACAATAGAGTAAATATGAATCTAAATGTTTATGAAGTTAGCTTCTCATTAGAATATGGAATGAACTCATTGACTGTGATATGGCTTTCAAAATGATGGAGCACAGCAACCAGTTGTCCTTTCCTTTACTAAAGCAAATATAGATTTTAGCTAGTGCCTAGCCATTATCAATGCTAAAAGATGCAATTAGTATATAGTCAGGCAATAATATAAGAATTTGCAACTTTTGGCATAACCTACATCACTAATGTACTATATTACATACCATTACTTCATAGTTTCAGTACACATCCTAGTACATCATTCCCCCTTGCTCAAGCTTCTGTCACAGTTCCTGAAAAGACTACTGTATAATGAGGGTAGGATTTGTTGAGAACGCGTCAGTTGGCTGTATGCCAGAAAGGCAAGTGTCATCAACTACCCATCTTGCTGACATTTGTCACCATCTATGAACCCTCCAGAAATAAAGGGAACCACATACCTCATTGTGATGATTAAATAAAGAAATGGTACAAAAGATAAAATATTTCAACCAAACTGTTTCAAATAGTTTCAGCATACAGCATGTGCCTCCTAGTATTTTTTAAACTTTTTTAAATATTTTACCAAACTGATGTTACCTATGTGTTTTAAGGAATAACAAAACAATTTGCTCACAAGGAGTGAATCTGGCATTTTGTACAGCTTGTATGTTTACAATTAAATGTGGCAGTAACTTAGACAGAAATGACAATAACTTTACTTTTACTTTATTTTGTATTCTTACTAAGCAAATTTAAAGTTTTTTTAATAGAAATGATCAATGCCTTTCTGTGAATGTTATTTATTGTGTAGCTCATATACAGGAGGCCATACAGCCAACCAAGGTGTTTTCTGCAAAGCCGACCTTCTTAAAACAGTAGTCTTGTACTAACTGTAACAGAAGCCCAAATGGGGACTGAAATGGTGGGACGTGTATTGGATATATGAAATAGTGGTATGTAATCTAATGTAAAGGCAGTATAGGTTATGCAACAAGTTGTAACTTTTTATACTATCACCTGACTATGTACCTCTTGTAGTTTTGCACTGATAATGGTAGGCACTAGCTGAAACCTAGATTTATTTTAATAAAGTCTGAAAGGAAAGGACAATTGATTTCTTTGCTGAATCATTCTCAAAGTCTAAATGTTATCCACTCAGTTCCCAAAATCACAAAGCCACATCAACAGCCACCAGCTCTAGTAAAATCAGCACATTCAGATTCTGTAAGCAGCCAACATCAGCAGCATGCAGAAATCATTTGAAAAAATGCCAAGAGAATAAATATGTAACAGAATCAAGAAGAGAAGCAAACATTTTCTTCTTGAAAAAGAAAAGGACAACAACAAAGGATATATAATCTTCCAGTTATTTGAAGTCTGTTACAACTTAAATAGATAACAAATTTCTTCAGGGTGGGCCACAAAGCCTCAACAAATTTGAACTAGGTCAGTGCTCCAGATGTACATTTCAAAAAGAAGACAAGGAATGCATATTCCGCATTGGATGTTGCTCTGGAGACAAACAGAGAAACAGGCACAAGTGTATGCATTACTACCCTTAGAGTCTCAAAGAATGGAAACTTCAAAAACAACTTTTGTATGCCTTGTCTGCACCTTTTTTGCACAATAAATGTACAAAAAGTTAGAAAGGCAATAAGGACGAGAATTCATTGTTCTGGGGTATACCTGTTTTTCTATTGGTCAATATTTTTTTACAGAGTGTCTCATATTATGAGACAACTTCTGTTTTGATCCAAACTGGCTTGTGTGGGCTTTTTTATTATTCAAATATATTAATTATCAAGCAGCATGAATTCAACAACAAAAAATGCACAATATTGTTTGTTAATTGTACAGCATTCATAGTATTTTGCACTTAGAGGTATCTCATGTTAAGGCAGCAAAATTGGAGGACATCATGCAAGTAGTTACTCGGACAGTTGGTTATTTAAGATCCCACAGTTTAATGCATTGACAATTGTCCCATTTAAACTAGAAATTTGTGGCAGATTATGGAGATTTTCGATACAAGAGAGAAGTTTGCAGCTTAGTTGCAGCAATGTACTGGAAAGAATTTCTAAATTAACTATGGCAATAAATCAGTTTTTAAAGGACAAAAGAAAGCCTGACCCCAAATGGAAGATCCAGAGGGAGTTGTAGAAACGGCATTTTTAGTGAATATTACAGAATGTACTATTGCTTTGAACACCAGCTTGCAATGTGGAAATCAAGTACTTTCTGAAATGACTGAAAAAGTTTGAGTTTTCATGAGAAAGGTTGCTCTGTGGGAAAGGAATTGTCCATCAGAGAATGCAGCATATTTCCATACATAGTCTTCTGTCCATGAAAGCAATTACATGGGGTATATTTCTCTAATTATTACAATAAAAGAGCAATTCCTCATGCAAATTTGGAGATATGTTAAATTTATCCCAATCTTTCGACTTCTTTTCAAGACCATTCGCTACTTTTGCAGATAAGAGTCCTGACAATTTTCAAATGGAATTAATAGCTGTACCATGTAATTCTTGTCTGAGACACAAGCTTTTTGAGAAGAAAATTCAGTAGAATTTATCGAACTTTCCATAATGAGAGTTTTCTCATCTTCAAAGTGAAGCTGCAAAATTATAGGTGCATAATGTTGATGCTTGGTCCAACGTATGTTTGCGAGAGATGTTTCCATCATTGGTGTGTGCCGTTACCAATGGTTTGTTCTGTCTGAATGTAGAAATTTTATGCTGGACATTAAACACATTGTAAATTAGACTTGTAATAATTAAATGCATTCTAAGTAACCTTTGAATCTACTCTGTTCAACCATCCTATTAAATCTTGCCTTCTTATTTAATAGCACATGCTAGGAAATAAGAAACAAATTTAATGCATTACAGAGGATGAAATCACAGAAATGGTAACGGAAGTATGTGGTGAGAAGGTGTGGGGAAGGGACGGGTGAGGAAGGTAGAGAATCTGTCATTTTGCCTGCACCTGCATGCACGTCAGCCACAGACACCTGCCCACATGCATGTATTCACACTTTTACGTTCTTAAAACCTGTAAGTATTCATTTGTTGATACAGGGGAAGCTTATGTAGCCCAAGACAGTACGTAACCACAGCATTTAAATCTGTAAGTAACCAATCATGCTATATAGACAAAAATTTAGTTTAAATTTGTGCTTTCTGTCATAAAAACATTTGCATCTTAGTTGCAGTGTAACACCAATCAAGTTACTCATATGCGAGAATTTTGTTCACAACAAAATATTATGGGCAGTTTTGTCAAAACTTGTTGGAGATTATGACATATAGTAAATAAGAATGTAAAGTTATCTGTTTAAAGTTGTAGGAAATTTGATATATTAGTAAGGTATATTACTATTTGGAACACTTCTCTTACATTTTAATAGATATAGCTAAAAATTTAGCACAATCCCCCCACCCCCCTTCTATAAAAAAAAGACAAATTTTGTATACTGTCAGTCAACTGAAGCGAACAGAAAGCCATGGCTATGATGAACAAATGACAAGTGGTATCACTGCTGAGGTGAAAAACTAGTGTTATTACTGTATAAAAAAATCATACAATACATAATATAAATTACATGTACACAACTATATATCAAACATTCACATTTTCAACTAATGTTTCGCTGGTCAACTGTGAGATTTTTTCTTTTTTTTCTGGCCTTTAACGCTGGAAGAAGAGATGTCACTATATTGCCCCATCTGGCAGGTCATTACTGTGATGAAAATTTCTCTATGGTAGTTAAAGATGTCAATCCAAGCAAAAAGAAAATATACAGATAGGCTGTATGTAAATTATGCAGATGTATTTTATTCATCTCATGACTTACATTTGCAATCCTTTTGGTTTGCGTACAGGAAACATGTCAATAGTTTATAAAACTGTTACAATGATTTTTACATTAAACAGAATAGCACCATAAGGATATTTTTTGGGACGTGTAACACATCGTATCTAGCTCAAATTTCCAGTTTGTCCCACATGAATTCATCCAGTGGCTAATAACACCTCAGTGTCAGTACCTCATACAGCTTTCTTTTAAGTGAATCTAAATTCATCTGCATCAACTTGTTCCCTTTTAATTTATTACAAATTTTCATTCCCATATATTAAGATCCCTGGGCAAACAATCAGAGGCAGTGGGTGGGAAGAATAAAATTTTTGTTGTTTCTAGTATCATGTGAATGAAAAAAATGCATTCCGAAGAGCTCAGCCACATTTGTGGCTGAATGCACAAGAAATATTATTTGTGACAAGATTACTGCTGTAGCTTCAGTGACAGAAGACACCTTACAATCAGTTTGGGATTAATTCAGCTGTCGGCTAGATGTTGTCCGGGCAGCCAATTGAGGACATATTGAACATTTATGATGTAATTTTTATAAACTTCTGTCTTTTCTGAGTAATTTAGTATGCAATTTGTTGGTGTTAAGCACTTCTTCCTAATAAATAATTCTATTTAAAATTGGGTCATTCTTTTTAGGACACCCCATAGTAGAAATAATAATAATAATAATAATAATAATAATAATAATAATAATTAACTTCAGTCATTAAACAGAAACTAGTGACACATACAACACAGAACAAAATTATAAATGAAGAACAAAAAGGCTGTTGCAAAGGAGCACGAGGATGTAAAGAGCAACTGATAATAGATGCAGAGGTGACATATCAAGCTAAAACTAAACAAAGGTCGCTACACTACGCATACATCGATTACCAAAAAGCTTTTGATAGTGTACCCCACTCATGGTTACTACAAATATTGGAAATATATAAAGTAGATCCTAAATTGATACAGTTCCTAAACATAGTAATGAAAAACTGGAAAACCACACTTAATATCCAAACAACTTCAAATAATATCACATCACAGCCAATACAGATTAAGCGTGGAATATACCAAGGAGATTCATTAAGTCGTTTCTGGTTCTGCCTTGCTCTGAACCCACTATCCAACATGCTAAATAATACAAATTATGGTTACAATATTAATGGAACATACCCACACAAAATCACACATTTGCTATACATGGATGATCTAAAACTACTGGCAGCAACAAATCAACAACTCAACCAATTACTAAAGGTAACAGAAGTATTTAGCAATGATATAAATATGGCTTTTGGAACAGACAAATGTAAGAAAAATAGTATAGTCAAGGGAAAACACACTAAACAAGAAGATTACATATTGGATAACCACAGCGACTGCATAGAAGCGATGGAAAAAACAGATGCCTATAAATATCTAGAATACAGACAAAAAATAGGAATAGATGATAGAAATATTAAGGAAGAGCTAAAAGAAAAATATAGACAAAGACTAACAAAAATACTGAAAACAGAATTGACAGCAAGAAACAAGACAAAAGCTGTAAATACCTATGCTATACCAATATTGACCTACTCATTTGGAGTAGTGAAATGGAGTAACACAGACCTAGAAGCACTCAATACACTTACACAATCACAATGCCACAAATATAGAATACATCACATACATTCAGCAACAGAAAGATTCACATTAAGCAGAAAGGAAGGAGGAAGGGGATTTATCGACATAAAAAACCTACATTAAGGATAGGTAGACAATTTAAGAAAATTCTTTCTAGAAGGAGCAGAAACTAGCAAAATACACAAAGCAATCACCCACATAAATACATCGGCTACACCACTACAATTTCATAACCACCTCTACAACCCTTATATCACATAACATCAACAGATACAAAGAAAGTAAATTGGAAAAAGAAAACACTACATGGCAAGCACCCGTATCATCTAACACAGCCACACATCGATCAAGACGCATCCAACACATGGCTAAGAAGAGGCAATATATACAGTGAGACAGAAGGATTCATGATTGCAATACAGGATCAAACAATAAACACCAGATATTACAGCAAGCATATTATTAAAGATCCCAATACCACAACAGATAAATGCAGACTTTGCAAACAACAAATAGAAACAGTAGATCACATCACAAGCGGATGTACAATACTAGCAAATACAGAATACCCCAGAAGACATGACAACGTTGCAAAAATAATACATCAACAGCTTGCCTTACAAAATAAACTTTTAAAACAACACGTTCCTACATACAAGTATACACCACAAAATGTACTGGAGAATGATGAATACAAATTATACTGGAACAGAACCACTATAACAGATAAAACAACGCCACATAACAAACCTGACATCATACTCACCAATAAAAAGAAGAAATTAACACAACTAATTGAAATATCCATACCCAATACAGTAAATATACAGAAGAAAACAGGAGAAAAAGTTGAAAAATACATCCAACTGGCTGAGGAAGTCAAGGACAGGTGGCATCAGGATAAAGTTGACATTATACCAATTATACGTTCAACTACAGGAGTCATACCACGCAATATCCACCAGTACATCAATGCAATACAGCTACATCCAAACTTATATATACAACTTCAGAAATCCGTAATTATTGATACATGTTCAATTACCCGAAAGTTCCTAAACGCAATGTAACATATACCGTACAGTTAAAAGGAAGTGACGCTTGATCAAGGTCCGCGTCACTTTCATTCCGAACCAGACCTAAGGTCTGAGAAAGGAAAGATAATAATAATAATAATAATAATAATAATAATAATAATAATAATATAATAATATTATAATAATATTATAATAATATTATAATAATATAATAATATTATAATATTATAATAATAATAACATTATTATTATTATTATTATTATTATTATTATTATTATTATTATTGTAGTAGTAGTATTAATATCAACAAAATCAACAACAACAACAATAATAAACAGAAACAGGAAGAATATGGAAAATTATAAAAACAATCAGCAGAATGGTAATGTGGGACCCGCAATAACAATCTTAAGATAACCAAAACCACATCAATCACAGGAAAAGAAGCAGCTTAATAACAGATTTCATCTTGCATATGCAAACAAGAATTGTGCTCCACAGTGGCAATACCAGCCATTTAACTACCCTGCAGACCCTAGTTAGGTGAATAATAGTAATGTTGATAATGATAATATGAGCAGAAATGTTACTGCAGACATTAACCAACCGTATGTACCATATTCCGAAAACTTCATTTGACTCTGCTGACAACAAACTATAACCAGGAAAATAAGCAGTTTTTCCACGAGATAATGTAATCAGATAGATAGATAATCTATTCGCCAAGCAGCAGCATGAGAACACACATATAAAGAAAGCTTGTACTCGTGCAAGGTTTTGGTTCCAAGGGCTCCTCCTAGCAGATGGGTTAAAGGGGAAAGGAGAAGGGAAAGGAACTGGAGAGGTTTAGGAAAAGGAGTAGAGTTAAAAAAACTCAGTAAGAAGCCAGGGTCAGGGGAGAATTAGTGGATGGGATGAGAGGCAAATACTGATTGTTAGGGACTGCACTGGACAAGATCTGAAAACCTGAGAGCTGTTGAGTTCTGAGAAACTGGTGAATCCAAATAGCATGTGTAGTGAAGCAGCCACCATGATCACGAATGTCATGTTGCAGAGCATACTCTGTGGCAGGATATTGTGTGTTGCGAGTATACACCCTCTGTCTATACCCATTCATCGTAACTGCCACTTGATGATATTCTTGACAATGTAGGAAACCAAACAGTGTTTACACAGCAACCAATATATGACATTGTTTCATAGGTGTTTCCCTTTGGTATTATATGTTTTGCCAGTTACAGGGCTAGTATGGGTAGTGGTAGGAGGATGCATAGTGAAAGTCTTGCAGCGTGGATGGCCACAGAGGTAGGAGCCATAGGGCAAGGAGATGAGTCCAGAATGACCACGGCATCCCACAAGGATATTTCAGAGCTTGGGAGGGCAACCAGAAACTATTCTAGATGCAGTGGGAAAAATCTCAGATAGAATGGATCTCATTTCGGGGTGTGATTTTAGGAAGTAATGGTCTTGTCAGAGTAGCTGATAAATACATTCAAGGCCAGGATAATACTATGTGACAAGTTATGTGACCTTCAGCTATTTTTCGGAAGGATCAATAGTACCAGAATTGGATGTGATGGCCTTGGAAATCTTCATTTGAACCAGGCTGGTGGAATACTTATGTCCAGTCAAGGCTGAGATGTGAGCATGGTGGAGTACTGCTGTAAAGAGTCTGCATCTGAACAAATATATTTGTCTTTAATTCCAAGGCTGTATGGAAAGGAACATTTGACATGGGAAGGATAGCAACTGTCAAAGTGTAATGTCTGTCATTTGTTAGTACATTAATGTGGATAGAAATGTGTAGCTGGACTTTGTTGAGCATGAAATGAATATCAAGTAAAGTAGCATGGTACTGAGAATAGGACCATTTGAAATTTAATTGGGAGACAGCATTTAGAGATTCTAGGAAGTTTAGCAGTTCAGTCTCACCACAATTCCAGTAGCAAACATGTCATCAATGTATGTAAACTAAACCAGGGTCTGAAGACTTATGGATTCCAGGAAATCCCCCTCCAAACAATACATGAAGGGGTTGGCGCAGAAAGGAGACATTCTTTTTTGCATCATATACCACTTTTCTTGTGAGAAATTCTCATCCACTCATTACCTCTTGTTAACAATTATCTGTTCTTGCAAGTTTTGTACGAATTTTTCCAATTTTTAGAAATTTTTTCCTTGTTCTTCCATTTTTCAATCTTTTTCCACCCTCTGCTTCTCTTTCCTTGCCAATCTCATTATTTATAACACTCCCTATATCCTACCTTGCCATGGTGAATCCCCTCATACACTCCTGGAAATGGAAAAAAGAACACATTGACACTGGTGTGTCAGACCCACCATACTTGCTCCAGACACTGGGAGAGGGCTGTACAAGCAATGATCGCACGCACGGCACAGTGGACACACCAGGAACCGTGGCGTTGGCCATCGAATGGCGCTAGCTGCGCAGCGCTTGTGCACTGCTGCCGTCAGTGTCACCGAGTTTGCCGTGGCATACGGAGCTCCATCGCAGTCTTTAAGACTGGTAGCATGCCGCGACAGCGTGGATGTGAACCGTATGTGCAGTTGACGGACTTTGAGCGAGGGCGTATAGTGGGCATGCGGGAGGCCGGGTGGACGTACCGCCGAATTGCTCAACACGTGGGGCATGAGGTCTCCACAGTACATCGATGTTGTCACCAGTGGTCGGCGGAAGGTGCACGTGCCTGTCGACCTGGGACCAGGCCGCAGCGACGCACGGATGCACGCCAAGACCGTAGGATCCTACGCAGTGCCGTAGGGGACCGCACCACCACTTCCCAGCAAATTAGGGACACTGTTGCTCCTGGGGTATCGGCGAGAACCATTCGCAACCGTCTCCATGAAGCTGGGCTACGGTCCTGCACACCGTTAGGCCGTCTTCCGCTCATGCCCCAACATTGTGCAGCCCGTCTCCAGTGGTGTCGCGACAGGCGTGAATGGAGGGACGAATGGAGATGTGTCGTCTTTAGCGATGAGAGTCGCTTCTGCCTTGGTGCCAATGATGGTCGTATGCGTGTTTGGCGCCGTGCAGGTGAGTGCCACAATCAGGGCTGCATACGACCGAGGCACACAGGGCCAACACCCGGCATCATGGTGTGGGGAGCAATCTCCTACACTGGCCGTACACCACTGGTGATCGTCGAGGGGACACTGAATAGTGCACGGTACATCCAAACCGTCATCGAACCCATCGTTCTACCATTCCTAGACTGGCAAGGGAACTTGCTGTTCCAACAGGACAATGCACGTCCGCATGTATCCCGTGCCACCCAACGTGCTCTAGAAGGTGTAAGTCAACTACCCTGGCCAGCAAGATCTCCGGATCTGTCCCCCATTGAGGATGTTTTGGACTGGATGAAGCGTCGTCTCATGCGGTCTGCACGTCCAGCACGAACGCTGGTCCAACTGAGGCGCCAGGCGCCAGGTGGAAACGGCATGGCAAGCCGTTCCACAGGACTACATCCAGTATCTCTACGATCATCTCCATGGGAGAATAGCAGCCTGCATTGCTGCGAAAGGTGGATATACACTGTACTAGTGCCGACATTTTGCATGCTCTGTTGCCTGTGTATGTGCCTGTGGTTCTGTCAGTGTGATCATGTGATGTATCTGACCCCAGGAATGTGTCAATAAAGTTTCCCCTTCCTGGGACAATGAATTCATGGTGTTCTTATTTCAATTTCCAGGAGTGTATATTACATCGCTTCTTTTCAAAATGCACTATCGAAACTAAGGTCCTAAGGCCTAACATTGAAAGTCCCTGATTCTGGATGTAATCATTCTCTACACCAGCCTCTTCAAATAAAGCAACCTCCTGCACTTACCTGGCTTATCTGTGAACTGTGTGCCTCATCTGCCAATTTCCACTCCACCAGATTTCTTTCCTTCTACAAAATCCTGCAGTTATCTGCCATTCATGTTTCCTTCCATGGTGTTATCTGCCAAGCCAACTTCAAACTGCAATAACATGCCAGTGTTCAACTCCAATTGCTATCCTTCCTCCTCCTAAACCACAACAGTTGTGTTCCCCCTCCTGTCCCTCTGCAGCTCGATAAACTGTGACACCATCAACCACTACTCCTCTCCTACAAACTGAGCTTGGCTAACCTCCTTAACATCTCACACACTTCACCATTGCCTCTTAGGCCTACAATAACCCAATTGTGACAACCAGTCGCAACAGTACAGTATTCTGAGTCTCTCATCTAAAGCACCCTCCCCTCCTGAATTACATTTATTAGGAAAGTGCCTAACTTTCAGCCCTAAACCTGCATTTAATCATGTTGCTATGGTGAAGAACCTGCTTTCCCTCACACGTAATGTCAATTGGAAATATCACTTTGAAACCCAGTCCTAAAACATTTCCAATAGCAAATCTATCATTGAACACTGCCTTGAACAGTTGAGACAACAGTCCCAAATCGATCCACAACCACTAACTCAAAATCATTCCTCATCAGCCTTACAGGAATTCCTCACATCCAGTATTGCTCCACAACACTTCCTGAGGTCCGTACCACATGACCTTAACCTGTTCTCTGCAGAACTCCATGTTGTGTGTCCTCTAAATGCTGATAACTCCATCATTATCCTCACAACAAAGGATCTACCACTATGGTACTTGACTGACAGGAGTGTGTTACTGAAGGTCTATGCCACATGTCTGGCAACTCTACATACAGTATCTGCCATCTAAGAACCTGTCCCTGTGATTCAAAATAACCTGCAGTTCCTTGTTAAAATCTCAGGCTCCTCACAGGGACCAATATGTCAATCCATATATTTTCTTAGCCCAACCAAACCATGCACACCCACATTTTACCTCTTTCCTTAGATCCACAAAGCCAATCATCCTGGCTATCCTATACCTTCTGGCTTCAAAGCACCCACTGAACATATTTCTGAATTAGTCAATCAGTAGCTGCAACCCATAGTACAAAGGCATTCATCCTACATTAACGACATCAACAAATCCTAGATCATCTGACATCTGTGCCCATTCCACCCCACACACACACCTTACTTGTCACCACTAATGCCATCTTTCTCTATACAAACATCCCCATGTGCATGGTCGGTCTGCTCCTGAACATTTCCTTCGTCAGAGCCCACCCGATTCCAAACCTATGACATGCTTCCTTCTCACCTTAATCAACTTTACACTTACCAGCAACTACTTCATGTCCGAGGAGAATACATACAATCTGATTAAGGGTATGGCCATAGGAACCAGGATGTCTCCTACTTATGCTAACCTTTCATGGATAGATTGGATGGTGCCTTCCTGCAATCAGTAAGCCTCCAACCCCTGGTTTTCTTTATATACATTTATGACATATTTGCCATATGGGCTCATAGTGAGGCTGACCTGTTAAAATTCCTGGAACCTCGAAGTACCGTCTCCCAATTAAATTTCACATGTTCCTATTCCAAATCCTGTACCACTCTCCTTGATGTTGATCTGATCATCACCAATGACCAGATACAGACGTCTATCCACACTGAACTACTAACAACAGTACTTTCGTTTTGTCAGTTGCCATCCATTCCATGTCAAATGTTTCCTTCCATACAGCCTTGGCATTCAAGGCAAATATATTTATCAGATGCAGACACTTTGGACACCACCACCACCACCACCACCACCACCACCACCACCACCACCACCACCACCACCTCAGCTTTCACTGGATTTAATTACCCCACAAGTCTAGTTAAAAAGCAGATTTCCCAGGCCATCACATCCAATCCTGGTGCTGCTGATCCCTCAAAAAACAGCTTTGTAGCACACCACTTGTCACTCAGTATTATCCTCATCTTGGATTTATTAATCAGCCACTTTGACAAGGCCATGACTTCCTAAAATCATGCCCTGAAATGAGATCCATTCTGTCAGATTTTGCCTCCTGCACCTAGAACAGCTTCTTGTCACCCTCCAAGTCTCTGTAATATCCTTGTCAGACACTATGCTCATTCTGCATCCATTTCTCTACCCTATAGCTCCTATGACTGGGACTGTCCTTGCTTCAAGACTTGCCCTATGCACCCTCCAGCCACCAACTATACTAGCCTTGTAACTGGCAAAACATTTACTATCAAATGGATAGCTACCTGTGAAACAAATCACCATATACCAGTTGTTGTGTACATACTGGCCTTTTACAATGGCATGACCAGCATCAATTTGTCAGTTATGATGAAAGGGCATAGGCAGAAGTTGTATATCAGCCCCACACAATACTGTGATGCATAGCATGCTCTACAACATCTGTTGTGATGTCAGTACACGTTTCACCACATTTGCCATTTGGATTCTTCCCCCAGACACCAGTTTGTCAGCAGACTGCGGTGGGAACTAACATTATGTCCTCAATTCTTGCCACCCACCTGACTTTAATCTACTACAGCATCCCCTCTGTTATATACAATGCACTCAGCTTTTTACTCTTATTAACTCATGCATGAGGTTTCAGCAGTAAGCTCTTTCTTGCATAAGACACTATCTTCCACCTCAAAGCTCTCAGGTTTTCAAATCTCATCTGGTTCAGTCCCAAACAACCAGTCTTTCCTTTTCATCCTGTCTGGTATGTCTCCCCTAACCCAGGGCTCTAAGTGACTTTTCTGAACTCTACCCCTTTTCCTAAACTTCTCCAGTTACTTTCCCTTCATCGCTCTCCCTTCTCTTTCAACCCTTCTACCAGAAGGACCCACTATCTCCAAACATTTGCATAAGTAAAACCTTTTTTTCTATGTGAGTTCTCCTGTCACTGCTTGGTGAGTACATCTTTATCTACTCAACGGCAACATATACTATCAGACTATCGAAAACTCTGTTGCAGGCTGCTATACAAGCTGTGGTGAGAGACATACCTGCTAAGGTGACAAGAGGCATGGGTGATGCAGCAAGTGTTATTTCCTAAGGCATCTTTGGAAAATTTTGTCTGATGATTAACCAGCCCAATTTGTTGCAGTATCATAGTAGCTATAGGCACAGCACAAAATTTCAGATAATTAAATGGGAGATCTGTGTTCTGCTGGTGCTAAGAAATGTAGAAATGATAGGCATGTCGCTCAGAGTAAATGCATTATTCATGGACTGTCTAATAGATATTCATTTCTTGTGTGAAAAGAAGGTTATAGTAGATGCCTACATGGGGAAATGATATATCATGTTAATAAATGTAAAGCACAATCTCATCTCATCGAGGCTATGGAAAAAATTTCCAGGTGATCAAATCAGAGTTCACTGACACAGAAAATAAAAAATCATGACACCAGCATTCCAAAATACTGACTCAACTGAAAACTGAACTGCATATTAAACTGAAGTTTAGAGAATCTCAGTATTTAACGAAAATTCAGAGAAAATGTTTAGTTAATATTTCAGGGAAATGAGCTCAGGTATCTGATGAAAAAGTAGTGTCATCAGTACCATATGAACCATTCTATCTACCTTTCTGCCCATTCCTTGTTTGAAATGGACAGCTGTAGCAAAAGACGTACAGATAACACAGCTCTACAAAATAAATTTTTTTTTTCATTGCCAGGGAAGTTTTAACGAAAATGGGATATTGTTATGATACTCATTCCGAGTATATTTGTACGTTTTCCAAATTGGCTCTGGTTTTTGAGATATAGGTTATTTGTGGAAATGAGAGTTTCATGTGGATAATATCGACTGCAGGGTCCATATATGGTGTAATGTATTTGCTACCTGTTTTTTAATTAGTGATATTGTACTACCTTTATTAAACAATTGTGCTCAGGGAGTGCATCTGTGTGGTTGAGGATTACATCATGCAAACATCACACTGTCAGCATGAGTTCAGTCCCGTTGTGCGGTGCGTGTGTTGAAGATATTGAGGGTTGTGCAGATTTGAATTCGGCGGTACTCGACATTCATTTGTTGACCGAGGTAATCCCCGCAACAGCCGATAGGTAGCGTTCAGTGTAAACAAAAAAATGGTGATGGTTGAAAGTCACACACATGTGCAGTGCAGCTTCAAGGAGATAGAACCTTTTCATCGTGACGTAGCAAATAAGAGGTGAGTATTCATTTCATACAATACAATTAATGATGTTTGTTGGATGTGATTGACATGCAAATACAAGAAAGTTCTGCATAATATGTAGTATTTGTGCAATTTTGTTTTAGGAAAACATGAGTTCTTCATGCCGTCTTTGCGTGGGCACCCCATAAAGTTTGTAAATGCTGTGTGGAGTGCTTACGGCAGTGGACAAAACGAAAAATGAAAAGCTTAAACTTCGGAGTGCCTATGGTATGGCGAGAGCAGAAGAACCATACAGATGATTGCTATTTTTGCATTGTTAATGTGAAAGGTTTTAATAGGTTCAAAAAATGAAAGTGGGAATATCCCGATTTGGAGTCAGCAAGAAGACCGCTGGTGCACAGCAACGATGTTCCTGTACCAACCTTCACAACATTACCCACGCCTGGAACAGTTTTGTCGCTGTTGTAAAATGTTTTTTGGGCAATCATAAAGCTCCCAATTACGAGGAACTGGTCAAAAACATGCTCACTAACTTTCAAAACTTAGGAGCTAACATGAGCATAAAATTTCACTTCCTTCACAGCCCCTTGGATCAATTTCCTCATAATCTAGGTGATTTCAGTGAGGAACAAGGAGAGCAGTTCCATCAAGATATGAAAGGAATAGAGGAAAGATATAAAGGAAGATGGGACAGGCATATGATGGCAGATTATTGCTGGAATCTGCAACGTGACTGTTCTGAAGAGACCTATAAAAGGAAAGCGTGCAGGAAGCGGTTCGTCATGGACGGAAAATGATATACTTATAGAGAAACTTTTCAATTATGTTTAATACGTGGACAAACGCCTATCAGGTTTTCATAGAAGCTATTTATAAAGATTATTTTCTTTTTTCATTGTAGTTTGTAGTGCTTGAGTTCAGTATTTGCAATTTTTTTCTAATTTTTTGAATAAATCATGCATTATCTCAAAAACTAGAGCCAAACTGCATAAATGGTTGCTATATTCGTCCTCAGCACCACTAACCCATCCTAAAGCCACTGAAATATCCTTGGCAAGAAAATGAGTGTTGACCAGTGTAATAATAGACTGGAAGTGATCAAACAGTCAATTTTCTAACCTCTTGTTATCTGCAGCTAGGGCTGGGAAAAGTATTAAGCTGGTATTGCCCACAAGGGAAATTAATAAAATAATCATCCTGTGAGAATCTGACCAGCAAATTTTCATCAACATCAAAGGGATCACATACTCCATTTCCATTATTTTAAGTGTCATACTGACAGAAACTTCTAGACAGAGCCTCTCTAAAGTAACCTGCTTTTATTTTTACAGGTCATAGCGACCACTTTAGAATGACGTCATTTACTCTCAATGTGAGTGGTGCTGTGATTACAGCAGCACTAGACTATGTATTAGGCCTGTAATTCATAAAAGAATTACTTTATATGTGGAAGATTTGTTGACTGCCATTCGGTAGTGAAAGAATAAATTTCTTGGGGCACATTATTATGCCTCAAGGTATCCTAACTGCAACAAAAATACAAACAGTTCATTACTTTCCAGTATCCCAGCCAACTTCTAGTGTAATTTCATCCTAGGCCAACTACTAAATGCAGAACCATTACTAAACTTACTACACAAACAGATATCATAAATTTTGTCAGAAGCGTGCCAATCTGCTTTCATCAAGATCAAAGATGTGCTAGCTAATTCACAATTGTTGTACGAACTGGATATGTATCAGGATTTTTGTTTGACAACTGGTGCTTCATTCACCAGGTTGGGAGATTATCTCTTCAAAATCATACATATTTACAATAGATGATCTGTCTGTACAATACCATTTGCTAATGAGCCTACACAGCCACTGAATTAGAAGTTCTCACAATTATGTTCATTTTTAGGAAATTCCATCATTGTTTTGTTGGTAATCACACCAAATCATATTGTGATCACCAACCTTTAAGCTTTCTTCTTCATTGCACTAGGGATCTTGGAGTGGCCAAATGTGCAGGGAAAATCAATGTCTACTGCTATTTTCCTTTCCTCCAAAGGAGAGTATAATGGATTATCCATAAATGCCTAGTCTGTCAAAACGTTAAACCTTTGAACCATGGCTTCAAATATGAGCTACACCTAATCATTGTCAAGAAACCCCTACAAACCCTTGCCATTGACTTTAAATGGGCCCCTTCCCTGGGGCTGTGCAGGTGTTAAACACATTTTTGCAATATGAGAGCTATCTTCAAAATAGGTCAACTTACATATCTTGGAAAATGCCACTAGTACAGTGACAACATTACAAATTATTAAATAATACATTCCACATGTTGGCAATCAAGAAGCAATCATTTCTGATAATGCACAACTTTACTAGTGTAAAATGGAAACAGTTCTTGCATGTCTATGATACTGAGCAGATCCAAAAATCAAGGTACAATCCTGAAATTAAATCCAGAGAAAGAGAGATTTGAGAGTTGGACAGATTAATGAGAACTTCTGCTTCAAACAAATTTTGTGGCCAAATTACTTTGCATG